>NC_056741.1:822095272-822395272 GCF_019279795.1 Protopterus annectens | reverse complement strand
GACAAAAATCAACTTTATTTTAGTCATTTTACTAACATGACTATAGCTTTTATATTTGCCACCGGGAGCCATAGATGCCTTAATAATGACAGTATATCCCATTTTAATTACTGGACTAACAAAGAGGTTATGAATGGGTTATGAACTATGAAATCAGATAAATTCTATCCTGTACTTTGGATTTGACTGGAACAATCACAAACAGCATGGCATCTTATCTCAAACTTTTCTGAAACTTCAAGACCAGATTTATCAATGATATACTTAGGCTATATTCAGTAGTAAGGCAGATATTTTATATGGGCTTTTTCCTCTTTTACTTTAAAACAATCTGTATTATTATGTTCATTATACCCCTTGTCCACTTGGATAACTTCATATGTAGCAGTATGACATAAGCAGCAAGCATTCTGTATAGCTTCTCCATTATATCCCAACTAGATAAAAATATCTAAATTTTACTAACTTCCATTTGAAAATCATGACACATTTTATATGGGCTCTTAAAAGTTCTCTTAAAGGCACAACCTTTACTCCATGTTCTATATAAAAAGAAGTTATGTACCTACCACAACGTTCCATGTTAGTTGTCTTCATCTCGCCTTCTTTCTTGCTGGTTGGGATCGGAGCCAATCCTTGGCTCCGACTCAGCCATCTTCTATAGCTCGAGAGCTGTTTACTGGCTCGAGGCTACACCTTATCCCATGATGCCTAGCGCTAGCTACCCAGATCTCGTTTGTAATAGCTAACCCCAGACATAGCCAGAGAATCAACCTTTGCAAACAAACAGGTTGAGCATACCTGTCATACTCTCTCAGTCAGTAGAAGAAACAAACCAGAGAACACTCAGCCAGTGAAACCAAAACTCCTCTTGATCCAGTAGGACAGGGGGATGGAGGGTGGGATGCAAGAAAGAAGGTGAGATGAAGCAACTAACATGGAACGTTATGGTAGGTACATAACTTTTTTATGTTAAGTTGTCTATCTCGCCTTCGTTCTTGCTGGTTGGGACAGCGTCCCTAGCACCTACAATCCTGGGTGGTTCATTGGAACAGACTCTTCAGAACAATGGAACCAAAGTCAGCTCTGCTCCTGGAGACCATATCTAGCTTGTAATGAGAAATAAAGGTATGAGGATTTGCCCACGTAGCAGCTCCACAAATAGAATCCATGGGCAACCTATATTGGAAGGCTACAGAGCTGGCCAAAGAACTAGTAGAATGACCTTTTGGTTTGATAGGCAACTCTTTGTTTCTCAATTGATAAATGAAAGTAATAATGTGAGGCAACCACCTGGATAAGGTCACTTTGGAAACTGGGAGACCTTGTTTGCCTAGAGTGTAGGAAAGGAATAGTTGGTCAGACTTCCTTATACCCTTAGTCTTATGCAAGTAAAAACGCAATTGTCTATGAACGTACAATTGGTGTAATTTGTATTCTGCCTTGTTGGTGTGGTTAGGGAAAAACACAGGAAGGTCTATAGATTGGTTAAATTGTTTTCTGAGCAGACATTCGGAAGGAATGAGGGATTAGTCCTCAGAGCAACCCTGTCCTTATGAAAAACCAAGTATGGAGGACGAACACATAGTGTCTGAAGTTCAGAGACGCGTCTGGCTGAAGTAATAGATATCAGAAAAAGTGTTTTCCAAAATAGAAACTTAATGGAGCAGGATGCTGCAGGTTCAAAGGGGGGCATAATTAAGGAGCTTAGTACCAAATTAAGGTTCCAAGGAGGAGGGGGATCTCTCACTGGAGGTCTAAGGAGAGTAGTCCCTCTTAAAAAGGCTTTACAGAGCTTATGAGACATAATGTTTGAATTAGACAACCCAACATGAAAGTTAGTAATGGCCGCCAATTGAACCCTGATTGTAGCAGAAGCGGACCCAGAATGAAAAAGTTGTGCTAGGAATTCTAAAATTTCGTGGACTGGGGCTGAAAAAGGATCTACGTTCCTAGCCTCTACCCACCAAGAAAAACGTTTCCATTTGCTAGCATAAGTCTTTCTAGTCGTGGACTTGTGAGAGGAGACAATAATCTCACACATGGCTGGGGAAATGCTGGGAAGCCTGGCTAAGGTTGGAAGTGGAGCAACCAAGCTGTGAGCTGGAGTGTTTGGAGGGATTGATGCAGCCCGCCTGACTGACGATTCAGTAGCTCTGGAATCGGATCTAGAGTCCAGGGCTGATCGAGAAGGTAATGGTGCAGGAATGGAAACTATATCTGTCGAGGCCAGTAGGGGGCAATGAGGATCATTTTGCAACCCAATGATATTGCTTTCTGTATGAGTTTCGGTATCAAGGGAAACGGAGGGAAGGCATAAAGAAGTCCCTGAGGCCAATCGTGGACTAGAGTGTCTCTGGGTGTGTGACTTGGAAGCGGAAGAAGGGAGAGGTAGTTGCTACATTTGCTGTTGAAGGGGGTGGCAAAATGATCACAGCAAAGCTGTCCCCATTTCCGGAAGATCAGATCTGCAACTACCTGATTGAGAGACCACTCGTGAGGCATGAGAATAGCTCTGCTGAGCCTGTCCGCTATGACGTTGGACCTCCCAGGGATATGCGTCGCAATCAGAAATCGTTGAGAAGAAATCGCCCACTGCCAGAGTCTGAGTGCTTCTTGACATAGGGGATAGGACTTGGTTCCGCCCTGCTTGTTGATGTACCAGACCACTGACATGTTGTCCGTTTGAATTGCAATGGTCCCAGAAGGGAGAAAGTCTTGAAGATCTTGCAACGCTAGGAGCATGGCTCTCATTTCTAGGACATTTATATGCAAGTGGTACTCGTGAGGCTGCCAAGTGCCTTGGACTGTCCTGCCCAGATAATGTCCCCCACACCCTATCAGGGAGGTGTCCGTGGTCATCATGGCAACCGGAAGGGGCTGTATGAAGGGTCTGCCCTGAGTCACTAGTGGGGAGACCATCCACCAGGAAAGATGCCTTTTGCATGCTTCTGTAATCATGATCATGTGAGACATGGGCAGCTGTTGGAAAGACCACTGTGTAAATAGAAGCCACTGAAGGATCCTCATGTGGAAGCGGGCCAATGGGATTAGAGGAATTGCCGCTGCTATGGAACCCAGAGTTTGAAGGATGAACCTGACTTGGATCCTTTTGCTCTGCATTAGAATTTGTACTTGCTGGTGAATTGTAGACACCCTTTTTGGCGGTAGCCTTGCGGACATGTTCTTTGTGTCTAAGTCTGCTCCTATATAGGTGATAGATTGACAGGGCAACAAGGCAGATTTTTCAAAGTTTATTGTAATGCCTAGCTGGGAGCAGATTGTGATAGTGTAGTCCCTGGCTTGCAGAAGTTGATGCCTGGTAGTAGCAGTGAGGAGCCAGTCATCTAGATATGGAAACACCTGGAATCCTCAACGTCTCAGGTGAGCCGTGACCACTGCCATACATTTGGCGAACACACTGGGGGCTGTGGTGAGACCAAAGGGCAGAGCTCTGAACTGGTAATGACTGGCTCCCAGCCAGAAGCGAAGGAATCTCCTGGAGCGCCTGTCCATTTTGATATGGTAGTACGCATCCTGAAGATCTATTGAGCACATCCAATTGTCCTGACCCAGAAAGGGTAGAATGGACGGTAGCGTGACCATCCAAAACTTTGTTCTTTGAACAGACTTGTTTAGTCTGCTGAGATCCAGAATCGGTCTCCAGTCCCCTGTCTTTTTTGGCACCAAAAAGAACCTTGAGTAAGTTCCGGATCTGTGTTGGTCTGCCGGGACTTCATGGATGACTCTTTTTTCTCAACAGTCTTGAAACTTCTATGACTGCTTGGTCTCTCAGATTGGGTGGAACATCTGGAAGGGATTTGCTCAATGGTAAGGGGGGTTGAGAGAAGGGAATTTTGTAACCTCCGGATATAATTGACTGTACCCATTTGTCTTGCTTTAAATTTTGCCAGGCTTTTGGGTACAGTGAAAGTCTTCCCCTGACTGCCTACAGAGGCAGGCAGCTGGGCAACCCTTCAGGGATGCTGAAAGGGCTTCTCAGAGAAGGATTCTCTGTTGCCCTGGTTCTGCAGACCCCATCTGCCATGAGGGCGGCATCTATTGTTATTTCCCCCTCTGCCCCTGGAGGAAATATTGCTACGTGTGTCAGGCGAGGCTCCCTGGGATTTTTGGAACCACATTCTACCACTCTTCTGACTCCCACGGCAGAGAGAGAGAGTCTTGCCTTCTTGCTCACACCTAGTCAAAGTGTCTTTCACCTGTGGTCCAAAAAGAAAGGAACCATCAAAGGGGGTGTTGGTGAATGACGCTCTAAGGGGTTCCGCAAAGATACACAGCCGCATCCATGCATGTCTCCTAAGGGCCACGCCTGTACATGCGGCTCTACTTGCACCATCGGCTGCATAAGAAATGAGCCTCATAGAGGAGTTGACTACAGAATTAAGGGTCGCCAGCTGGGAAGCCACTTTAGCTTGAGCCCCCTCAGCTGATGGATCTTGAAGGGTATCTCCGAGCTCTTTAAGGAGATCCCTCTGAAGCTGGGTAAAATTGAATAAATAGTTCAGTGACCTCATACAAAAGGTCGCTGAAGCAAACATTCACTTCCCATATCTGTCCATGGTCCTAGACTCCTTGTTAGGAGGATGGACAGATGAAGAGGTTTCCGCTAACTCTTTTTTGGTAGCTGCTGCTACCACCATGGCATCAACAGGAACACCTTTGGTAAGGAACTGCTTATCATGGGGTGCTGAGATGAACTTGCCAGGTCTCCTCGGAATTGGTTCCACTATATCTGGGGCTGACCAAGCCTTTTGAGCCACCACGGACATAAGTGGATTGAAAGGCGGAGAAATCCAGGAGGTGGAAGGTCGGGAACTGAACGCATCCAGGAATACAGACTCATTCTCGGTAAGGGCTAGGGGATTCCAGTTCCCCCTCTGCTTAAGCATTTCGAGGATGTCCGAAAAGGAAACATCTTCAGAGGGGGATCTCGAGGACCTTTCCGAATCATCTAGGTCTGTATCTGAAGTGACAGACTCAGGGGAGTCAATGTGCTTCCTCTTGCACTTCTTCTTACGAGGGGGCTCCTCTGAATCTTCTAGGGAGGCCTCGGAAGAAGAGGAAGCACCCAATGGGGTGCCCTGGAGCGCCAGTTCCCCATGCTTGGAGTCTGAAGGAGGAGCAGAGGTTGGCACAGGCACTACAGGGGATGGAGCCGGTGGGGCCGAAAGTGGAGCTGACTCAGAGGCCAGCACACTCCTCATAACATCGAGGGCATCCCTGCCACGATGCAGAGAAGGCCCCGGTTCCGAGGAAATCAGAATCCTTCTCCACACCGAGGGAGATGGCTCCAAGGCCGATGTAGGAGCCGAGCTTACCTGCGCCAAAGCTCCGAGAGGAAGAATGGGTTTGGACAAGGGTCAGATGTCACTCACCCCCTCAGAACCGATGAGGGAGCCCCGGCGCCCAGATCCCTCGATGGACGGCACCATTGAGGGAATCAGAGCAGACGACGGAACCGAAGGAGATAAAGTTATCAGAGCCAATGGTTCCACTACTCGAACCCCAATGAACTCCAGCTCCGAGCTCAATGGAGTCAGAGGAGGAACATCGATAGAAGTGGATGGAGCCGACACCTGTTGAGGAGGGCTGGACAACATTTTGGCAAGTGCCTGCGACTTTAGCAACCTACTGACCACTCTCTCCACATCGTGATCCGAGAGCCTAGAGGATCGAGAGGAGTGAGAAGATCTGTGACTGGGCTCTCTTTGCAGCAGGGGAGACCGAGGAGTCGAATGTATCGATTCCAGAGAAGGGGAACCTCAGCCTCTTGTGGCTCTGCGAAGGCTCTGAAGTTTCTGATGGAGCTGACGGGGAGATAGTCTTATCGGTTCCAGCCGGAACCGAAGTAGCAGGTAGAGACTGAACCAAAGATGGCTCCGAACTTGGAGCTGACGATTTGGTAGATTTAGGGGATTTCACAGGCTGAGTCTTGGCCAGAGAAAACTGGGGCTTTAAAAGGCCCCTAAGAATAAGCTTATTCTTATGCTCCTGCAGAACTCTTGGACTAAATGCATGACAGATAGAACAAGAGTCCTGCAGGTGCACACCGCCTAAACAATAGATGCAAGAAGTGTGCCCATCTGTCAGCAACATTTTCTGACAGCATGACTCACACTTCTTGAACCCAGACACCTTGGATTCTTTGGGCATCCTGTAACAAAAAATACAACAATAGCCACCAATCAAAAAACAGTGTAAAGAGAAAAAACACAGTAAACTACAGAGTAAAGCTAAAGTTTTTTTTTTTTTTTTTTAATAGGAAAGCCTCTAACTCAAACGGCTAGCCTATAAAGAAGATAGAAGGAAAGCCTCTAACTTAAACGTCTAACCTGACAGGAATAAGGAAGGGGGGAAGAACTCTCTGAATTAAATGAGTTCTAAAGGGACAGGAAGGAAGCTACAAATACACACTAGCTAACACAACAAATATAAGACTAAAAACTAACAAAAACCCCTAGGAAAAGACTATTTCTAGTAAAAAAAGTTCTATAAAGAAACTTTATATGAGCCTGAGCCAGAAAAATGACACCTCGCAGCTGATGCAGCAAATGAGATCTGGGTAGCTACCACTAGGCATCATGGGATAAGGGGTAGCCTCGAGCCAGTAAACAGCTCTCGAGCTATAGAAGATGGCCGAGTTGGAGCCGAGGATTGGCTCCGATCCCAACCAGCAAGAACGAAGGCGAGATAGACAACTTAACATCAATTCTTACCTGAAAAGTAGCATACAGGAACACTTTTTGTAGTATAAACAGAGGTTAATTTCTTTTGATATTTGAATAAAGATAAATACAAGTTGAAGGTGGTTAAGGGGAGGCAGATCCCTCATACAGCAGGGCCTCAGAATAGTGCTCTCATCTCAGCATAACTTATAATGGCAATATAATATAGCCATCAACTTTCCAGCTGTAGGGATCAGAGGAAAGGAATTTAAAAGACTGTAGTTATTAGTAGATGATGAACAGATTCATACATTACACCCGCTGCTCATATTTAGATTTAAGTCATCAGTTTTAATATGAGGTACATAGGCTTAAGATGTGGCACCCCCTTTGAAACAGAATGCCCAATTTGTGCTCCATTTTATTTATTTTATTTGACTTTAATCACAGGTAGGTACTGGGAAAGATGAGTAAAAACACTATGGTAAAAGATTTTATTTATTCCCGTACCTCTAGGTCATTTTCTTCTGGTTTTACTTTATTCACCATGAGGATCCATGCAATTATTCATGCAGTGACTATGCAGCAACAGTATATGTCATATCCCTGTCAGAAATCAGTAAACATGTTCAAATGTACATAAATATTATGACAGGTGACTAAGGTGAATGTAACCATGATATTCTTCCTAGAGAGGGAGTCACAGAGAGAAAAAGAATATAACTGAATAGAGATATGAAGGAAGAGCGAATACTGTCTAACAAAAGAATATTAATCAGTTTTTTGGAAAGTCATTATTTTTAGAAATATGTAAAATATATGCTATACAATGCTTTATGTTACCTGAGATTGCATCTACAAATCAATCTTTGCCAAAGGTGAACGCCTGCCGCCTTGCTTTGATTGAACAGTCCTGATTTAGAAAGTTCTGTCCAATGAAAAATGCTAGCTGTCTTGATAATGTTGAATAATATAGCAATAATCCATGGTTGGGTGTGAGTAATTCTGGATTTACTCACAGATGGCATGGCTTGGTCACAAGGGTCTAGCCCAAGTGACCAAATAAAGCCAACTGTGGGTAAATCAGCATTACCTACACTGAGCCATGGGTTATTGCTATTATACAATGACATTATTTAAGAAAAAAAAATGACTTACTTTTCTTAAATAATGTCCTTGTATAACAGTGCCATGGTGTTTTTCTACTTTGTTTTCGTATCCTGCAGTTTCCTTTATGTACTGCGCATGCATATGGGGTTTACGTTACCATGCTTACGCAGTACATCAGTTCTTTGAAAAGGAATCAACAGAAAAAGGAAGATCTCTGTTGTTCCTCTTATTTTTTTTTTTTATATAAAGAATGAAATCGGGACATTTGAGCACTTGAGAGGTACAAGAGAGATGAGGAAAATCAGGTATGTTTCGTTAGTTTTGCATAACATACTTGATTTTCCTTTTACTTTCTCTGTCCCATCTCTCTCACACCTCAGAACTGTCTGGATTTCAAACTTTATTATTATTTTTTTTCTTTTGTAGCCAAGAAAACTAAAAAGCTGTAGCATATATTAATAGAAGAAAGTCCAAGTGACTGGTCTTTTTTCTATTATTATATGCTCAATTTACAACAGGCATCCGCTCATTTTTGAGTGTTAATGGCCAGTCATTGCATAATATTTTATAACCTGCTTCTTGGTCCATTACAGGGGGTAAAGATTATGAGCTACTAACAAGCTTTATCATAGAATCCTAGGTTTGTTTCTTCAGTTTGCTTCCTGCATTATGTACAGCTCTGATTAAGTTTCGTAATCAGGTATTTCTCCCATGTTTCTCTGAAAGAAGAAGAGACAAGAAAAATCACTACTCAGATATACAAACAAAATAGAAATATAACCCCCAAATATTGATACCATCACAGACAATACCACAACTCAAATCAGCCAATACTTCACCAATTCCATCCTAAAGCTCCAAATACAGGCTCTCCCACAACATATCCTGACCCCAGTAACTTAACAACAGGTCAAAATGGTTTCTCCCTACAACCAGTACAAACCAAAACAATTTATAACTACTTGACCAGACTTAAACCCACTACCTTAGCAGCCAATAAACTGTCTGTAGAATCCCTCAGAATCACAGCCAAAGCCATCTCGTACTCTGTCTCCCTACTAATAAATAGGACAGTCTCAGAACAACACATCCCAGCCCTCTGGAAAATTTCACATATAATACCTCTACATAAAAATGGTAACTCAACCAAACTATCTAACTACCAGACTATCGCCATACTATCCCCCCTGTCAAAAATTCTAGAGAAGTGCATTCACTCCCAAATCCTTAACTATCAACTAAGTGATAATCTCCTGGCCAACACACAACATGGTTTCCGACCCAATAATAGCGCAACCACAGCTCTTATCAGTTTTTCTAACACTGTAAATCAATATTGGAACAATGGCAACCTGGTTTCATCTATCTTTCTCTATCTCTCCAGGGCATTCGATACCGTCTCATACCCCAAGCACTTAACTGCACTCGCAAACCTCAGTCTATGTTACTCCATTCTATTATGGTTCAAAAACTAACTAACTGCCAACAAGCCGTAAAATGGCAAAACTCCCTATCTCCTCTCCTCTGAGTAACCTTAGGTGTTGCACAAGGATCCATCCTACGACCTCTCCTCTTCACAATATTTGCCAATGACCTTCACAAAGCAATACTCCATGCCGATCTGGTCCAGTGTACCGACTCCACATTAATCTGCTCTGCTCCTCTCACCAACTACTGCAGAAAATTACCCAAGAATCCTTTACCATCATAGAAACGTGGTTATCTGACTCACAACTAATACTTAACCCAAAAAATACAACTAATGTTATTTCATCCCTCAAAAGCCACAGACCTCATTCCCCCATTTAAAATAATCTCATCAGACAATACCACCATTTTACCAGTCTTGCAAACCAAGCTATTAGGTGGTGTTATAGATAACAACTTGAAATTCGACAAACATATAGCTCAAACTATAACTAAAGTCCATAAAAAACTTGGCATCTTTTACTGATGCAAAAACTGCCTCACCAATAACAGTAGAGCCATCATTGCAAAAACCCACCTACTCTCCACACTAACCTATGCTTTTCCCATACTAACTAACCTAAACAAATGAGACTCAAACAAATTAACCAGCTGTTATAACAAAATAGCTAGATTTGTTACCGACTCAGCTTTCAGGTCCCACCATTTTAGCCTTAAGTCAACTATCTTGGCTAGAACTACCAAACATACTCACATTAGATCACCAGATCCTGTACCACCCCAATAAAACTCCAGCCCTGCAAGGCCTATTAAACCACTACACTAATAACCACCCTTAAGATCCACCAACAAAGCATTAGTTGAAATATCCAAGAACAAGAATAGTTCATGTGACTCCCTGTACTCTAGTGCTATCGCAAAAACATGGGACACCCTTCCTCTAGAAATCTGGACCCTAGATAATAAACATAACTTTAAAAACCTCCTCCGGTCCTACCTAACCAGCTCATGGAAGTGTACTTGTCCAGACCCAGGTTAACCTGGATCATACTGTATCCTAGATGCCACATAAAACATTTTGCACATACTCCATACATATAGATACATAACCTAAATTGTCTATTTGTCAAGTGCTCCATTTATCTACGTCATACCCAAGGAAGCATGGGTCCATGCCCCTCCTAACTACCTCTTTTCCCTAAGAAGCTAAAGATTTATTTTACTCTCTTCTGCTCTTCATCCTAACTTCTAGAAAGAATTTCTCTCTGAAAATTTTTAAATGCATTATCTTAAGCATAATTGTATATGTACAACTTTATTGCCAATCTTATGCTGTATGATACACTACTCTATTGTTATACATATGTATAATTTTGCAAATATATGTGACTATCTGTATTGTTACTATTGCACTTTTAGAGCGTTCCTGCTCAGCCTCCGCTGAAAATGGACAACCTGCCTAGTTGAACTCTCCTGGTAAACACATGCAAAATAAATAAAGCAGAAATTTAATATGGTATACAGTAATAGATGCAATAAAGTATTCATAGCATATCATCTGAGTGCTAATGTTATAAGGCAAAGGGATTTTTTTTTTTGATTTACTGAGGATGCTGTAAAATCTTCCCTAAAAATTCAAGATGTCTCACTTTGGGCATCTGAGCATGTGACAATTGTTATGTTTGACACAGCTGTTCAGTCCTCTTATTTGGTTGCTGGATAATTGAGTCCTGCCTTTTCTCCCTGTATCAGAGTGCATTTTCTTCAGTTACTCCATTACCAGACTGAATTTCTATTATAATAAATTGTCTCCAGGTTTGTTCTGTCAAGCTTTTTCCCCAGGTCTCTTCTGTAAATGATCCACTGTCTCAGCAGACTTAACCCAGTTAATAAAATTGATTTACTAGATAAAGCAATGCATTATTAAGCCAAATCTGAAACAAGCAAGTTTTAGATTAGTTAGTGAAATGCAAGAAAATGTTTCTTATGCAAGACACAACAGTTCTCTTCTTTTGAATCCTATCAGGTATCTACGACTGTGCATCAGAGTGATGCATTATCATTCATGAATTTTATTTTTTATTTTATTAATTTTTTTTTTTTGTAACAAAGTAATGGAGGGTGTAATCATTATTTAATGCCAGCTATTACAGTTAAGGATGTCTTATTCTTAACTAAATGAATATCGATGCAATTTCATTTTCACTGCCAACTATTTAGTTTTCTTTATTAATATTTAAAAATATCCCTTCTTTTAAGTCTGTCAGCTGATTCTATGAATAACTGGTCGAGTGTTATGTTCTAAAGTTAATATTCAGTTTAAATAGCATGCACCTTTTTTTTTTTTTTTTTTTTAAATGTGGCCATCTGCAGTAGTAGAAGCTTTGCTGCTAGTCTGTAGCCTCCTAACCCTAGGAAAATTAGCTGGGCTTAAAACTGTAACAGTGGCTTCCACGGCTTTAATTAAGATATGACAGAGAGCTTTTTTCTTCAGTGCTGTCAACCCATCACCTTTCACCGACTACAAATTCTATATAAAAGGTTAGAACAAGACTTTATTGTTGGACAAAGAGGAAAGAAGGGAGCGATTTTAACTTTGATTACTTGGGCTCACGTATCATTGGCTCAGACATTCTGGAGGGGGGAGGGAGAGAATAGGACAGATGGAACTATGTAGGTGTGTCCTTCAGATTCCGTTCTGGAATCTGAGCAACAGGTGAGGGCTAGTAGTTGTGTTTTGTCCTAAGCAGATACAATAAGTATTTCCCTCCCCCACATTACCACCATTACATCCATGTACAATAGACCTGCTGTGTGCTTACAGCACCTGCTCTCATTTTCAAAAGAATTCCGCCTCTTCCATCCTCAGCTTCTATTTCAGCCATACCCCTCAGCTTACTCTATAGAAGAATAAGTTATTTCCACAGAAGACTAAATGATGTAAGCATGACAGTAATTACCAGTTATAATAGACTAGATATAACTGCATGCACATACAAATGTATAGAAGAAGCAATAATTAAGAATCACAAAGAGACGGACAGAGTTGGATACACAGACATACAAGATCAGTGTTAGATAGAGAAGCTATGAGATGATTATGATTATTTATTTATTTACTCAATTTTTTTTTTCAGGGTATGTCACTGGTACAACTGAGTCATTTTAGATTGCGAGTAGAAGCCATATGAATACTTGATATGTATAGAAGTAATACAACAAAGACAATAATGAAAAAAATATTCAGCATTTGAAATAGCAATGAAGCAGAGATTATACAATCCATACAAAAAAGAAGTAAGAAGTTTATCAGGAAGTCTCACAAAACAGTTTACTCAATAGGAGAAAAAATAGATGGGTTTAAATAGATGCATGGAATAACTGCTAACTAGATAATTTGCATGCATATTGAAGTATGCTCCCTGATACACAGGGACACGGTCATAATGTATATGCACCACACACGTTTTTAATAAATTTATACCACAGAAATAATTAGAGTAGTTTAGTAAGGCCTGGGGAAAGGACAACAAAGCCCTTCATAGTAACTTGTATTTACTTTGCTGTACTGGGTGTGGCAGAAAACATAAAATATGACCACAGGAGCATTGTTTGCTGTTGGCATTAATCTGTTTCTGAATATGACAGCTTAGATTAAGTTTAGCAAGGCTGTCAGGTGAGAGTAATTCCAAAAAATGTTTCAACAGTTTGAATCCTTTGTCCAACACAATGTGAAACTGTTGCAATCTATGGTAGTCATGTTGCATGTGTAAATGAGGAAACATCAGATACTCATTAAAATTATATGCTGCATAAATAGATCACAAAAGATTTTCTGTCATGGGGGACCAGGTCCTGGAAAAAAATCCAAAAGAAATGAAATACTGTCTGGAATGCATCATGCTCCATCATAAAAAATGAAGATGTAAAAAGGTAATATCACATATAATACAGACATGCATGTGTTGCTGGTTTTGGTTTAATATGCAGTTTTAACCTTTAAGTTGCCCGCTGTTTTCCTTTTGTTAATTCATTACGTAAGTACATTCTTCCCATGTTCTATTTCCAGCATGTAAGTAAACACAAAATGTTCTTAATGAAACTAAATATTTATCCCAAAATAAAACAGTGACCTACTATGCATGTATCATATAAACAAAGATAGTCACCTTAAAGCTTTGTTAATAATAATAGAAACAGAGGTAAGTCTCACCATAACAAGAATATCATAAGAAACAGATGAAATCTAAACAACTGAGACATTTTTCATTGTAGAAGCTTGACAGCACCATTATCAACTTATAAAGAAAGTAAAATATTTAGTAGGGAATACAGAATAGTAATGTTTTAAGTCAAGCTAAAAAATTATTCTAAAATATGATTGGTATTTGCAGTGAGTCATACTGATTTCTTTTGCCTGAGGAATACTTAAGCGTTTACAATTCCATGAGGCAAAAGTTGACAAACTTGAGAGAAGTCACATGACAGTGTCATAACCTTTTTGCATTATTGAGAGCATTTGTATAGCCAAGCATGCACCAAGAGAGCCATAGAGAACAACTGTATATCACCAAGGGGTTGGGACTGGCATAATTGTTAAGGTGTTTATCTCAGACAAAAGATATAGGTCTTGATTTTCACCTTTGATGGGAAATTGGCTAGGCTTAAAATTGTCTGCAAAGGCAGCAAGCCTAATACTCACCTATAAATGTATGGACTTATGAATATGTGAAACATCTTTAAGAACGTATTTACCACATATGACACAGACCAAATGGCAACTAATATGAAAGAGATGTATCAACAACGCTTGGTTTATAAAGTTAAAATCTCAACTACACTGTATACCAGGAACAGTTAGAGCTACTATAGATAAACTCAGTGTAAAATCTTGTAATGCTCATCACAAAACATAAAACTGAAAAACAGAAAATGCCTAAAATCCTTTTTTGCCTTTTTTTTGTATGTGGTAAGTATGACTCTCTCTAGCCATTCCATGTCCAATTAACCATAGGCAGAATTCCCTATCACATCATAACTAGTTATAGGTCCCCCACCATAAACCAAGAAAAGCATACTGCTTATATGGACTTACTGGATTAACTTCCCATGCAGCTCAACACCTTACTCATGGATTATTTAAATTATCCTACCACTGACTGGGAAACATACATGACCACAAACATGCTTAGTCAGATATTCTTGGACTTTGTCAATGCAAATGCTCTGGAACAGCTAGGCAGCACATATGGGGCTTAAATGTCTTGGACATAGTGCTCACTAACATGGGAAAGCATTGCACCTCTCTCCAGTGGGATTTCCTCTCCTGTATGACTGGACCATAAACTCAGTTTCTTTCAAGGTAATTATAAGTCCAGATACCCCATCAAGCTCAAAAATGCTTAAGAATTTTTCCAAGACAAATTGCCTACCACTAAGCGATGGTATAAGATGTTTCAAAGCCCCCTCGAAACCAGATAACATGGACTGCAATGCATAGATGTATACCAATGCCCTGTATATCCACTTAAGAAGTTGTATAGAATTGGCTGTACCTGACCGGATTAAAACCAGGTCTTTCTAGAAAAACACGCCACCCTGGTGGACCCCTTGTATAAACAGGCTATGCAACAAAAGAAAGTAACTAATGTCCAAAAGCAAGAGGGAAACTCATCAGAGGAAGAAATCCCTTGCTAGCCTAAACAAACAAATTAGATAGCTTGCAAAGTCCTCCAAAGCTAATTATGAAGCAAAAATAGCCAATAGCCTCCCTAGCTAAGAATAATCACAAGGCATTCTTTATCTACATCCAAAATCAAAAGGGAAATACCCAGCTATGCAATGAACTGGTTGTGGATGGCACCACCCCTGCTCAACCAGAGGTCATAGACAACCTGCTAGCTGACAGATTTGGAACAAACGTAACCCCCATTTTCCCACTGGCCATCAGCCAAAGTATACCTGCTACCATTCCTCAGCCTATTATCTCAAGAGGGCAGGTCACCTCTTCACTCTTCAAGGCCAAAAACACAGCATCAGTGGGACCAGACAACATCTCAGGTTGCTTTTTAAACAATCTAAAACATGACCTAGCAGACTCACTTGACTCTGTGTTTAACCACAGCCTGCAGACTGGCTATGTTCCAGCAGAATGGAGGACAGCAACCGTAATCCCTCTGCACAAAGGGGGTCCATCAACCGACCTTGGGAATTACAGACCCATAAGCTTGACTAGCCTCATCTACAATACCATGGAGAAAATCATTATGAAACTTATCAACAAACTCTGGACCCAACCCAATTTGGATTCATTAAGGGTGGATAATGCCTGTTAAACCTGGCTGACTTCTTCGAGAAATTCACCAAGGCCCTGGACGAGGGAAAGACAGTGCGTACCACCTACCTTGACCTTTCTAAGGCATTTGACACAATCCTCTACTCAAGTATTATAGAGAAACTCTCATAATTGTGAATTAACTCCTATGTCACTAGATGGGTTGCCAATTGGCCCACCAACAGGACACATATTATCAAAGCTGGTGACTTTGCCTGTAGCAAAAGACCAGTCACTAGTGGTGTACCACAGGGTTCTGTGCTGAGCCCTTTACTATTCAGAATTTATTTCTCAGAGGTTCAGGAAAATGAAGATGGCTTCAGTTGGCCAAGTCTGTTGGCAGTTGCAAACTGGGTGCAATCATTGAGTCCCCCAGGGGTGCTAGGGGACCAGTGGATGAAGACAAATAATTGCTACCAAAGCCATGGATTGAACCTAAATGCAAAAAAATGCATTATTTTTCCCTTTGGGAAAGATAACATCCCTGCTAATTACGTTATAGATCACACCCCCTTAATGTTGACCCAGTGGTATCTGATCTGGGTACTCAGCCTCCTTAGTGTTGACCCAGTGATACTTGATCTGGGTACTCATGTTGATAGCAATCTGGACTTCGATGACCACATATCCACAGTGGTAAGGAAATCCTTCTATGTGGTACATCTCATAAGTAGAGGCATGGCATCTAGATCTAAGAATGTTATAATTCCATTATATTCAGCCCTCATGAGACCAATAATTGAGTACAATGCTCGCTTTTGCATGTATCTCACCAGACACCAGCACACCTGGAGAGTCCACAGAGGTTTCTCACCAAGAAAACACAGGGTGCAAAAAACAAGCCCTACGTGGAAGGACTGAAAGCCCTGCCACTGTATTCTGTCTCTACAGGCTGCTAAGGAGTGACCTGTGCCTGGCATACAGGGGATTCTCTCACTAGGCCCTGATGACATGCTACACATTCATAAATCAAACTGCACGGGGGTCACTTGCTCCAGAGATCTTAACCTAGACTGTGATATGAACAAATCATTCTGGAAGGATAGCTAAATCTCCCAGAGACTACCCATTTTCTGGAAGAAGCTTTCCATTTATGTGAAGCAGAGTCCCCCCCCCCCTGACCCTCTTCAAACACAACCTAGATCAATAGATAGGTGACAATAAATTCAGTTCTGGGATTGTGCCCATTTCCCTCATGGACAGAGGCAGTCGTTATTAACTACCATAGACTCATACCTCTGTGAACTTCACCGACCTAACCGCTGACAATTGGATCAATTTGGGATAAATATGGCTAGGCTTGTAAGGGCTCTAGGGTTGTTAGCCTAGTAACCTGCTATGAGCCTACACATACCCCCTATGCTGCTGCTTGACACATGACTTCAGTGAAATGGAATACTCTTATAATTGTTTACCATTTTTGTAATCTTACATTTAGTAATGAGTGTAACAGAATCCTAAGTTTCGTTATTGTTAGAGAGGACTCCCAAAGTCTGAGAGAAAGGCATCATGGTACTGAGTTGAACTTCTTTGATCTGAATGGGTAGGAAGACAACAGCCTTAGGAGGACACAAGACAGTAGACTTGCTAGAGAAAGGTGGGGAAAATTAAATGCACTAGAGACAAGACTACAACGAGAAAGAAGAAATAGGTTAAAAGGAAGGTATTAACATACTTCACAAAGATGGCTGAAATATGCTGGTTTACCCAAGATAAGAAGAGATAGTATTAAGGCAAGGAGCACTTCTGGGCAAGCAAGAGAAGAGAAAGTGGGAATGGAGGATGAGATGTAGACATGGAGGAACAAAATATCAAAGTATAGGATAATAAGAGAGGATATAAAAGGATTCTGTAGGTTTCTCAGTAAAACCAGTAAAATGTGACATCGACCTTTAGTTTAGGTGTAAGAAAGATGGTCCTATGGAGTAGTAGTGAGCACCTTGTTCCAGTCATATGCAGAGAACTCTAGGGAATGTTTCAAGCATGGCAAGAGCTAGTATGAGTAGGGAACACACTTCACAGATGGTAAATTTTGCTTTTGTTTAAGAACTGATAAAAGGACAAAAAAGTACTACACCAGTCAAACCCAACAATTGCCAGCCAATAAATGAGATACACCAATTTAATCTCATAAATATTAATTTCATGGATACTGAATTACTCATCCTGGCATAGATTCTCATAACACAGCAACCATATAAAATCATGAAAATATATAATAAATTAACTAAATAGTTATATTATTCATGAGATCAAATTGGTGTATCACAGGATTGGATAGTTTGAATTAATTAGTATTATTTAAAGGCTGTTAGTTTGAGAAATGGTGTTCTGAAGAAGTGTATGGAGGATAGATGAAAGCGCTTAACCTGATGTACCAATAAACGACAGTTTTAGTATTTCTTGTCTCTTTCCTTGGAACCGGACACTCATTTTTCACCAGTTATATGGAGCGGCCTTAGAGCAACTGGTGCCCTAGGCAAAAGGGCTCCATGGCACCCCCCACCACACTACCCGGTGCCCCCATTCTGGTCTACCTACACCAAATAAATACTGGAAAAGTGCCCCTGCTGGAGCGGTGCACTAGGTGGCCGCCTAGTTGGCCTATGCCTAAGGCCGGCTATATCACATTTATTGACTGGCAACTGATAAAAGGAGTTGGAGAGGTTACGAATAGTCAAGTCTCAGAGCTCTGATAGTCTCCTGTGATAAAATAAGACAAGCCATTGTGGGGAAAGTAGCATTTACAGACTGGAATTAGTCATTTGTAGTACCTATTATCACTTATAGTACCTGTTTACAGAAAAGGGGTTTACGAATTATATACTTCACAGTTTGACATCAGCATCAGCTTTGGGTAAGTTCAAAAAACGTCTCTGGCTTGCCTCACTACGAAAGTGCTGAGGACCCATATTAACATGACTTTATAAAGCAGACATTTTGTATCTGAAGTGTGATCTAGTACTGTAACTGGGTTAGAAAAAAACAGGAAATGGTGTCTTATTAATGTTATCTGCTTGGACTTTACCAAATTCTCCAACTATGTCCTGTACAACAAATTAAATATGTAGACCTACATAGAAGCTGAACCCAGGCTGGTGAAATTAGTTAAGCAATAACTCAGTAGGAGGAAAGACATGGCTTGATCATTTTGTCTAGAATAATGACTAAAAACATGCTGAAAGGTTCTATTCTAGGGCTTGCCCATCTCAGAGACTTCATTACACTCATCAAGGACTATGTGAATTGTATGGTCAGACTGTTCATGGTGGAGAGCAGTAACTGTGTATTTATTTACGTTTGTGTAAGGAGTGTAGCATTTTCGGAAACTCTTCACAAATGTTACAGTGGATGAATAAATGACTTTTGAGCATGCCTCTCAATTATCTAGATTTTCACATAATTCCCAGATTTTTGCCTCATACATTTGGTCTCTTTCTCATAAAATTTGTAGTTTTCTGGCAAATCACTGAGGACTGAACTCATTAAATAATGGCATACATTTGAACTTCAGACTTGATATGCTTTAGAAAATGCATGCTAACACAAATCCTGTTATTCTAGCAACTCTCTAAGTTTATAAAAGCAATATTTAAAATATGTCCCTATTTTGGGGCATCTCCTCCATTATTTTAGGCTTTATCCAGATTTCCTGAACTAAGAGATTGAGAGGTATGCATCTGAGATTCAGTACCAAGAAGTCCCAATTAGTAGTGCACTTTGGGCTAGGAACCCTCAGAGAGAGTTACATCTTGTATACAGTAGCTCTGGGTCTGTGTGAAAATTAAAGGAATCTGTCTTGCAGTGATAGTTTCTTGCGAAATAAACTATGTATTCAAACCTACTAGCAAACTGCCAACATGGCTTTAGGCCATTCCACAGCACATCGACTGCCCTTTTATCCTTTACCGACTCTATAAACAAAAATTGCAACAATAACTCTTTTTCCTCTGCACTATTTATTGACCTGTCAAAAGCCTTTGATATAGTTAACCATAACTTACTTCTAGACAAACTAAAGACCCATTCTCTCGATTCTCAAGCTATACAATGGTTTAGGTCTTCTCTGGAAAATAGACAGCAAGCAGTACTTTGGCAGAACAGTCTGTCTTCACTACTCCCAGTAAATATTGAAGTACCCCAGGGCTCTATCCTAGGTCCCCTACTCTTTTCCTTATTAACAATCTGCACATGAACATACCTCAAGCCACCTGCATTCAATATGCTGACGACTCCACCTTAATCTGTTCAGCCAAGAATATAGCCTCTCTCCACTCTCTCACCCAAACTGTTTTCAATAATGTTGAAAACTGGTTTTTGGAACACTGCCTACTCCTGAATCCCCAAAAAAAAACAAAACTACTGCTTTTTACTCCAACCCATAAATTACCTATTCCATTCTTCTCTGTAACCTCTAACAATGGTACCAACATAACCCCAGACAGTACAACCCGCCTACTAGGTGTAACAATTGATAATTGTCTCAGCTTTGATGACCACATCAACTGCACCATAAAGACTGTTAACAAAAAACTTGGTACCCTCTGTAGACTTAAACCCTTCCTTACCCCTTCTGCAAGAAAAACCATTGCCCAGACCCACCTAATTTCCACCTTCTTCTATGCCTGTGTTATATATACTTCCTCTTCTTTCGGCTTTTTCCCAGTTAAGGGTTGCCACAGTGGATCACATGTCCACTCAAGATTGGCAGTAGAGTTTTACGGTGTTGAGTTGCCAGCTCGGCGCCCAACCTTCCACTGAAGGCACACACATGCACACACTCAAACCTAGGGCCAATATAGAGTGTCCAATCCACCTACAGCATGTCTTTGGGATGTGGGAGGAAACCGTATTACCCGGAGGAAACCCACACGACCACAGGGAGGACATGAAGACTCCGCACAGAAGGCACCTCAGCTGAGGATTGAACCGGAGAACCTCTTGCTGTGACGCGACAACGCTAACCGCTGCACCACCGTGGCCACCCCCTCTGTAACCTATCCAAAAACAACTACTCTAAACTCTCCACCTGTTTTAATAGCATAGCTAGATTTATTACACGCTCCCCCTTTAAAACTCACCACTGCCTCAACCTCAAACAACTTGAATGGCTAGAATTGCAAAACCACATACTCTGCCAACAACTACTTATTACTTAAAAGATCCTATACCACCCGAACAACACTCCTATCCTCACTAATCTAATTACACCATATAAAAATCTAGCTACACTATGCTCTGCTAATAAGCCTCTAGTTTCCTCTATTAAATGCAACAACAAAGCCGGTGATACACTTTTCTCAAACACTGCAGGTAAAAACTGGAATCTGCTTCCTTCTGAATTATCAACCCTTGCTTCGACTTCTCTGTTTAAAAAAACATCTAAAAGAACATCTCAAAACTCATTGGCTAACCCAGACTGGTATCTTTTTCCCCTTCCTTTTCTACCCCTCTAACCTATGCCTCCAAATCTAGCTGCTACCCTTTTCTTCATAATATGAAGATGAAATATAACTTCTTTTTTCTCTTAACTGAGCCTTGCTCATTCATGTCTTTTTATATTGTTAACTTTGTCACTGTTCATGCTTGGAGCTTTTCTCCCCGGGCCTCTACTGAAAATGGACATATATCCAGCTAGACTAGCCCGGTCAACAAATGTAAAATAAAATAAATAAAATAAAATAAATAAAGGTTATAACTAAAAGTAAACAGATGTAAAAATAAGATTCAACAACACACGTGAATTTATCCTGTTCTGTCTGTTTCTGCTGTGTCACGCTATTAAGGGCTGTTAAACTGAATTAGTTCCAAAGCACAAATAAATGGCACAGTTGAATTCTCACATACAGCAAAACATTTCACTAGTTTATTTTTTCGCAGGCTGGAAGATGTCATAAGCATGTAACTGAAATCTTTCATTTCTACTTGACAAAAAGAAAAGTCTGTAGAGTCAGCCATGCTCTGGTGTATCATATTTTAATACAGATGCAACAAACAGAAAGGGACACTGATGAAGTCATAAACAAGAAGGGGAATCTGTATTTACCCACTCAGTGGCCCACAATATACACGTGTTCATAAAAACAAAGTAGCAAGCTAGGTAGGCACAGTGGTGATGTTTATAATTCCCTTTCACTGCTAATACTGGGGAGTTGCACCTAGCATATGCCTAAAGATATCAAATAGTGTTTCAGGGATATGGTACCTCTGACAGCTACAATAACTGGTTCTCCACTGTTCTAGGACTCACCAGTAAACTGTGCATGCAGACAACCCCTTCACTAGGGCTGACCAGCTCTGGAATGATCCATAGATGAGAAGTTCTGCAGGGTGCAGAGCTCAGATGTGTGCCTCAAAGACTCAGTACAGAGAGATGTTATGTCTATCCCTTGCAGCAGCATACAGATCTTTCAAAGGCTGTATATTACAGTATTGTATGGCACAAAATATGTGTGTGTGTCAATGTTTGAATTGTTAAGCACCATACATTACACTGATACAGGTGCCACTCACCCATCCTGTCACTGCCTCCACAGCGTAAGCTGAATACCATTATTATTATTTTTTTTTAAAAAGCATTTCAGAACTTGGACTTACACTGGTGAGTACTTGCGAAATATGACAGAAAGAGAAAATAAGAATAAATTGGTTATGGCATTCAGTAAATAAGACATTTTGTACAAATTAACTGAGTGGTATTACTGTTCTTCATCTCTCCTTTTGCCTACTGACCATTAGAAAATAAGAATAAATTGGTTATGGCATTCAGTAAATAAGATATTCTGTACAAATTAACTGAGTGGTATTACTGTTCTTCATCTCTCCTTTTGCCTACTGACCATTTGACAAGTTGCTGCACCTGTTCCCATCCATTCTTTTCAAGCCCCTATTTCATCCATAGTCTCTTCTACCCATTCTAGTGATGTACCAATAAGAAAAACATGGTTTCTTCAGTTGTAATTCAAGGTATTTTACAGCTGTATGTTTTTTCTTTGAGCATTAAGATGTTGAATCTCGTCTGCTGAAAATCAACACAAACGTCTCTGTGGTGTTAACTTATGCGACTTACCTGACAACAGACTATTAGAAGTTATCTATCAGAATCAAGTAGTCAGTTTAGGGATTCTAGACTAACGACTCATAAAACACTATCATATTTACTAAATATACGCCCCACTTTATGTGTCACTGGGTGTTAGAAATTTTTCCTCGCCACTGCTTTAACGTAGAAAAATCTTTATAGCGACCACCTCTGTGAACTAATCTGAATGCCAAGCTATGTCTCTGGGTTACTGAAAGTGGGGCTTTTATTTTTGTCAGGCAAATGACCTTTATACAAGTAGAACCAGATCCATTGTATTTAGTATATTTTTCCTTAGTGGCTTTCAGTTGATGTTACTGACTAACGGCTCCACTTAAAATAAGTATTTATGCTAGTAATTCAAGCAACCATAATACTAGTCCTTAAAGGGCTACAGTAGATGTTTTCAAACTAGTGGACTACATTTTTGGATATTTTTAAACCAGCAAATGCAAATTAAAATAAGTGTCTGTTTTCAAACTAGCGACTGCATTTTGGATGCTTTTAAATAAGTCACTGAATTTCAAAATAAGAGTCCAATGTTTTCAAACCAGCAAATGTATTTTAGATGTTTTTAATCAGTGACTGCATTTTAAAATAACTGTCTGATGTTTTTAAAACTAGCGACTGCATTTTGGGTGCTTTTAAATTAGCAACTGCATTCTAAAATAAGTGTATGATGTAAACATGCCGATTAGTCACAAATATTAACAACTAGCCATACTAGCTCACAGTGAATATTACAGACCAGCGACTCCAGTAAAATAAGCACTGGATTCTATATTCTCAAGTGACTATAGTACTCCTCCTTAGAGGATTACTGTTGATGTACAGACCGGAGCTAATATGTTTCTAGCTATTTTATAGCAATCTCCCCAGTGGCTGTCTTATAGCCTTCTTATAGCAGATAAATTAGTATTACAATTAATGTGCATATGAATGTCTGCTTTGATTTCTACCACCCCTGGATTGGTAAATGTGCATAGAAATGTTTCCTTTGAGTGCTACCACCCCTGGATTGTTAAATGTGAAATCTAACTGTGGTTACTTCTTGTCACTGTACACTCACACTTCTACAATTATCTGTGAGCTTCCTTCTGTGTTCCAATTTCTTTACACTTCCTAATAACTACAAATTTCTCCACTCTCCGTTCCCTAATCCTCCAGTTTATTTCCTACTCTCAAACTTCTGTCCTCCTTTCATTACAGATTATTTTCATCCACCTAACCACTGCAAATATCTCAAGTGTAAAAGAACCATATCAACAGCAACAGAAAATAAATCCTTCAACCATAAGCAGTCGAACTCAGACTTGATGAGTGTCAACTAAAGTGTCCGGTTTCTACACTGCACAAAGCCCCTTACTTAATAATAAGAAGTTATGTACCTACCATAATGTTCCATGTTAGTTGTCTTCTTCTCGCCTTCTTTCTTGCTGGATGGGTTTGGAGCCGATCCTCGGCTCCGACTCGGCCAATACTAAAGCTCGAGAGCTAATTCCACCGGCTCGAGGCTCCCCCATATCCCACAATGCTAGGCGGTAACTCCTCAGATCTCGTTTGAAAGCTAGGCCAAGCAAGAAAAAATTCCATAACATGGAGAAGGGTAACCCACCTCTATAGGGCTGACTGTGAGGTGTCCTAAACCTAACAGAGGAAAAATATAGAGGTGGTAGAGCGTGGGAGAAAAGGATTGAAAGGTCACAAGACAATCTCCTCTAGGTCTGTCCAGGCTAGGGGGAAGGAGGGTGGGACGCAAGAAAGAAGGTGAGAAGAAGACAACTAACATGGAACGTTATGGTAGGTACATAACTTCTTAATGTTAAGTTGTCTATCTCGCCTTCATTCTTGCTGGATGGGACCGCATCCCTAGCACCTTGTCCCGGGTGGCCTATCGGAACAGACTCTTGAGAACAGTGGAACCAAAGTTGGCATGGTCTCTGGAGGCTATGTCCAACTTGTAATGAGAAATGAAGGTATGAGGGGAAGCCCAGGTGGCTGCTGAGCAAATAGAATCAATAGGAAGCCTATCCTGAAAAGCTATGGATGTGGCTAAGGCCCTAGTAGAGTGAGCTCTAGGCTTTGAGGGCAATTGTTGGTGCCTGAGCTCATAAATAAAGGTAATCGTAGAAGTAAGCCATCTAGAAAGTGGCACTTTAGTGACTGGAAGGCCCATCCTGCCTTCCGCATATGAAATAAACAGTTGATCTGATTTTCTAAACTGTTTAGTCCTGTCTAAATAATACCTAAGTTGGTGATGAACATCTAAACAGTGCAGTTTCTGTTCTGACCTGTTGCCATAGTTGGGGAAAAAAACTGGGAGATCAATAGTTTGATTCAGATTTGCTTGAGAGGACACTTTGGGCAAAAAGGATGGATTGGTACGCAAGGATACTCTATCTTTGTGAAAAAGTAAATACGGGGGACGACAGCATAGAGCATGGAGTTCCAATACCCTTCTAGCTGAAGTGATGGCTATTAGAAAAAGCATTTTCCAGGACAACAACTTCATAGAACATGAAGCCGCAGGTTCAAAGGGGGGTAGAATCAATGATGCTAGAACCAAGTTCAGATCCCATGGAGGAGGTGGATCCTTGATAGGGGGCTTAAGAAGAAAGACTCCTTTCAAAAAGGCTTTACAGAGTTTGTGAGACATAATAGTAGACTCTGACACTCCCACATGAAAATTAGATATAGCCGCCAATTGAACCCTGATAGTAGAAGGAGAAGAGCCTGCTTGGAAAAGCTCAGCTAGGAAATCCAGAATGGACTGAATAGGTGCAGTAAAAGGATCTATCTCCCTGGACGCTGCCCAGAAGGAGAAACGTTTCCATTTGCTGCTATAAACCTTCCGGGTAGAAGACTTATGAGAAGCTATCAAAATATCTCTAACTGCATGAGATATTAAGGGAAGCCTGGCTAAGGTTGGAATTAGAGGAACCATGCTGTGAGGTTCAGAGAAGAAAGGGATTGGTGCAGCTGACCCGATTGATGGGTCAAGAGATCTGGAACTGGGTCCAGATGCCATGGTTGCACCAAAAGGTAACGGTGAAGAAAGGGAAACCAAACCTGTCGAGGCCAATAAGGGGCAATGAGGATCATTGAGGCCTTCAGAGCGATGGCTTTCCGAATCAGCTGAGGTATCAGTGGGAAGGGGGGAAAGGCATACAGGAGTCCCGGAGGTCAATCGTGAACTAGAGCGTCTCTGATGGGATGACCTGGTAGGGGAAAGAGGGTGAAGAAATCGGGACACTTGCTGTTTTGGGGAGTGGCAAAAAGATCGCAGCAAGGTTGGCCCCAAGTTCGAAAAACTTCTTCCAACACTGATTTCTTCAGAGACCACTCGTGAGGCATGAGAATTGCTCTGCTCAATCTGTCTGCTATCACATTGGACTTGCCGGGAATGTGCATTGCTATCAGGAAGCGCTGAGAAGAGATCGCCCATTGCCACAGTCTGAGTGCTTCTCGACATAAGGGGTAAGATTTGGTCCCGCCTTGCTTGTTGATGTACCACACTATGGACATATTGTCCGTCTGAATTGCTATAGTTCCCTTGGGAAGAGAGTCCTGAAGGGCTTGCAATGCTAAAAGCACTGCTCTCATCTCTAGAACATTTATGTGCAAGTGGCACTCGATTGGCTGCCACGTGCCCTGGACTGTCCTGCCCTGGTAATGCCCCCCCCCACCCGATCAGGGAGGCGTCCGTTGTCAGAGTTGCAGCCGGGGGCGGGGGAATGAAAGGTCTCCCTAGAAGAAGTTGGGGAGATGTGACCCACCAGGAAAGATGATTCCTGCATGACTGAGTTATGCTGATAGTGTGGGACATTGGCAAAAGTTGAAAAGACCACTGAGTGAAAAGCATCCAATGAAGAATCCTCATGTGGAAGCGGGCTAAGGGGAGGAGAGGAATAGCCGCCACCATAATCCCTAGGACTTTCAACACCAGTCTGACCTTGACCCTGTTTTGTCGTAATAGAAGAAAAACCTGCTTGTGAATGTCTGCTACTCTTTGTTCCGTGAGTCTGGCTGACAGACTGACTGTGTCTAATCTTGCGCCTGTAAAGGTAATAGACTGACAAGGCGACAAGACAGACTTTTCGTAATTTACAGAGATGCCTAGAGTGTGACAGGTTCGTAAAGTGTAGTCTCTGGCTAAGAGAAGTAGATGCCTGGTGGTGGCAGTCAGGAGCCAGTCATCTAAGTACGGAAACACCTGGAATCCCTGGCCCCTCAAATGAGTGGCGACCACCGCCATGCATTTGGTGAACACTCAGGGGGCTGTAGTGAGACCAAAGGGCAGGGCCCTGAACTGAAAATGACTGGCTCCTAGCCTGAAGCGGAGAAATCTCCTGGATCGTCTGTTCATCTTGATGTGATAGTACGCATCCTGGAGATCTATTGAGCACATCCAGTTGTCCTGACCCAGAAAGGGCAGGATGGACTGCAGCATGACCATCCGAAATGTTGTTTTCTTGACAAACTTGTTCAAGTTGCTGAGATCCAAAATGGGTCTCCAGTCCCCTGTCTTCTTTGGAACCAAAAAGAATTTGGAGTAAATTCCGGATCCTTGTTGGTCTGCTGGAACTGGTTGAATGGCTCTTTTTGCTAGCAGCTTTGAAATTTCTAGTGCTGCTTGCTCCCTTTGACTGGGTGGAACGTCTGGAAGGGAGTTTCTGGATTGTTTTGGGATGTGAATGAATAGAATTCTGTAGCCTTCGGATATGATAGACTGTACCCACTTGTCTTGAGTAAGGGAAAACCAGGCTTTTGGGTACAGATATAATCTTCCCCCGACTGCCTCCGAAGGTGGACAGTTGGGCAGCCCCTCAGGGGTGCTGAAAGGGTTTGTCAGAGAAGGTTTCTCGACTACCCTGATTCTGCAGGCCCCCTCTGCCTCTAGGATGGTGTCTATTATTATTGTTCCCCCCTCTGCCTCTAGAGGGGAAATGACTCTGTGCGTCCAGTAAGACTCCCTGTGGCTGTTTGCGGAACCACATCTTCCCCCCTTTCTGACCCTTGGGGTAAGGTCTAGAAGGGGTAGAAAAACGGACTCCGACGGCAGAAAGAGTCTTACCTTCTACCTCGCACCTTGTCAGAGTATCCTTCACTTGTGGACCAAAGAGAGATGATCCATCAAAAGGGGAGTTAGTGAAGGATGCCTTGAAAGGGTCCGCAAAGCTACATAGCCGCATCCAGGCATGGTGGCGTAAGGCCACCCCTGTACCTGCGGCCCTGCTCGCTCCATCAGCCGCATACGAAATCAGGCACATGGAGGAGTTAACTACTGAGTTAAGGGTAGCCAGCTAGGAGTTCATCCTATCTTGAAACCCCACAGCTGATGGGTCCTTCAACACTTCACTCATATCCTTGAGCAAGTCCCTTTGGAGACAAGTGAAATGACACAGGTAATTCAGCGAACGCATAGAAAAGGTCACTGATGAGAACATCCGCTTACCGTACCTGTCCATGGTCCTAGATTCCTTATTAGGAGGATGAACAGGTACCGAAGGATCCGCTAGTTCCTTCTTGGTGGCTGCAGCCACCACCATGGCATCCACAGAGACACCTTTGGACAGAAACTCCTTGTCTTTGGGGGCAGTGATAAATTTGTCTGGCCTCCTAGGGGTGGGTTCCACTGAGTCAGGAGCCGCCCAAGCCTTCCTCATCACCACTTCCATGAGGGGGTCAAAGGGAGGGGACACCCAGGAGGTGGAAGGTCGAGAACCAAACACCTCAAGGTACACTGATTCGTCCTCTGAAGGGTTAAGGGCTGGCAAATTCCCCCTCTGTTTCAAGATTTCTAGTATGTCTGCAAAGGAGACATCTTCAGAGAGGGACGAGAGGAACCTTCAGAATCCTCCAAATCAGTGTCAGAGGTTACAGACTCAGGGGAGTCAATGTGCTTCCTCTTGCACTGTCTCTTCCTAGGGGGTTCTCCTGCAAGGTCAGGAGAGGCCTCGGAAGAGGAGGAAATTCCCACTGGGGATACTTGAGACGCAGATTCTCTACGGTTCGAAGCAAGGGGATGAGAAGAAATCACCGCAGGCACTGTGGAGGGAGGGGCTGATGGAGCTGACTGTGGAGTAGAACCAGGTTCTAACACACTCCGCATGACCTCAAAGGCACCCCTGTCAGGCAGAGCCAGAGGTCTCTGCTCCGAAGAGCCAAAAACCTCCCCCGGCACCAACAAGGATGGCTCCGAAGCCGATGTCAGAGCCGAACTAACCAGCGCCGAAGCACCGAGAGGGAGAGCGGGGTCAGACAAGGGTCCGATGCCACTCGCCCCCTCGGAGCCGACGAGGGAAGTCCGGTGCCGAGATCCCTCCAAGGAAGAAATCGGAGCAGATGATGGCTCCAAAAGGAAAGGTATTGGTTCCGACGCTCCCACAGTCTCGGCTCCGAGCAGCACCGGCTCCGAACTCAAGAAAGTCGGAGGAGGAATATCTACTGGAACAGGGGTAGCCATCGACTGTTAAGTCGGGCTGTGTAACATCTGGGCCAGTGCCTCAGACTTAAGAAGTCTACTCACCACCCTCTGCAAATCATGGTCCGAAAGTCTAGAGGACCTAGGAGGAGTGTGACATATGGCTCTGTTCAGACAAGAGCGGTGACGCTGGAGCCGAATGAACGGAGTCGATAGAAGGAGACCTGGATCTCTTTCTAGTAGTCGGTTCCAACAAGGGTATCAGAACCGACTTCGACTTATCTGACTCGCCTCCAGCCGGAGTCGAGGACACGGTGTGTGTGGCAGGTCTAAAATCATCGGCTCCGGCCGGAGCCGATGTTTGAACCGTATGAACGGTCTTTGAACCTCTGGAGGATAGCTCAGACACTGGAGCTGACTGCCTGGAGGGCTTAGAAGGTTTCCCCGACAGAGACTGGGTCGGGGGACCCTCGGGCTTCAATAAGCCCCTTAAGATTAATTTGTTTTTACGTTCCTGCAGGACTCTAGGGCTGAAACCGTGACAGACAGCACAAGAGTCCTGCAGGTGTAAAGGTCCCAGGCAATACACACAAGAAGTGTGACCGTCTGCCAGAGACATCTTCTGACAGCACGAGTCACACTTCTTAAAACCTGAGACCTTCGATTCTTTAGACATATCTAAAGAGACAACACTAGTGCAATCACTCACACAAACACACAGATTACACTAAAAATTAAATTAAACTAACTAAATTTAACAAAGAGCCTGACAGAAAAAAACACACTCACTCCAACTACTAGGAGAGGTGGGAAGGGGCCTAAGGCCTAAGGGAAATAACCCTTGGAAAAAAATTTTTGGAAAGGGAAGATTTTGTAAGGGAGTGCTAACAAACTAAGTAACTAACTAATTACTATCGAAAAAATAACTTAAAGGGGGTCTAAGCTTACTGGAAACTTTAGAAATTTAACTAACCTGCAGAGCCGGTTGGAAAAGCACCTCGTCAGCTAAGCGGCAAACGAGATCTGAGGAGTTACCACCTAGCATTGTGGGATATGGGGGAGCCTCGAGCCGGTGGAATTAGCTCTCGAGCTTTAGTATTGGCCGAGTCGGAGCCGAGGTTCGGCTCCAAACCCATCCAGCAAGAATGAAGGCAAGATAGACAACTTAACATTGTATGTTTTCTAATAACAGATGTAATTTACTGTAACCAAATTGCTTTGCTTCTAGACCGCTACAAGTTTTTTTGTAGCGTACAACATCACCATGACATGACCAATCTTTAACCGGCCTTCCGCCCTGTTCCTGAGCTGGCAACTATACCCTCTTGTAAATTGCTAGCTAACACTAACATTACCACTAATTACAATGTCATCTAAATACCCTAATCCCCAGAATAGTCACAACGCCTGTGTCCCCATAGTTTTAAGTAACAGTTAAACTGATCATCTAAAGATAAACTAAAGGAAATATAACATCATATTTAGACACATATGCAGCAAAAAACTTCTCCCCTGACATATTCAACACACTCCTTCAGTAATGTGACTGGTTTCCTCTAAAATATCTCCAGTTAGACGTAGCAGTTCAGCACCTCTACAATACATTTCTGAATATATTAAATAATCTAGCTCCCCTAAGGACACTTTGTGTTAAAGCTAAACAATTACCATGGCTTACCAAAGACACCAGACTACTACTCAAACAGAGAGATGAAGCCTGGTCACTGTACCAAAGAACTAAAAACAAAGACAACTTAACCACATATCGGCAATTAAGAAACCTAGCCAAAAATCAAATTAGAAATGGCAAAAAGTCTTATTACCAGACAACCCAACAAAAACATCACAACAACCCTCAAAAATGTTGGTTAAGTATCAAAAAACTCCTTAATCCAGGGAGATCCACTACCCCGTCAGCCACCATCTCAAATAACACAGATAGCATAGCATCTCAATTCAATACACATTTCATCATCTCTATAACAATACTCATAAACAGTGATCGCAACACACCCCTAACAACTCTAAACACCTAGGATCTAACCATAACTCATTCTCTATCAAGCCCATACAAACTAGCACCATAAAAAGTCCTGTACAAATTAAAACCCTCATCTGACTGGCTTCCTAATGAATTTCTCAAACTGGCTGCTGCTAACATCTCTTATCTGGCTGCTGCTAACATCTCTTATCCAATCTCCATCCTTATCAATCACTCTATTACCAAACAGTATGTACCTAAGCTTCGGAAAAAATATCATATTATACCATGACCCCCCCAAAACGTGCACGCTGATTGGCCAGCGTGCACATTGTAAATCGAGTTATACTAATGGAAAAAGGTCCGGTCGCCCGGACTTTTTTCCATTAGTATAACTCTACTTTTAAAACACTGTCTCGCTATGTTAAATGGGTTTAACATAGCGAGACAGCTTTAAAATAAGCAACGGAGATCTCCGTTGCTTATTTTAAAGCTGTCTCGCTATGCTAAACCCATTTAACATAGCGAGACAGGTTTTAAAAAAAAAAGCAACGGAGAAAGCAAACTCTCCATTGCTTTTTTTACTGTTTCGCTATGTTAAATGGGTTCAACATAGCGAGACAGTTTTAAAATAAGCAACGGACATCTCCGTTGCTTATTTTAAAACTGTCTCGCTATGTTAAACCCATTTAACATAGCAAAAACAGTAAAAAAAAAGCAACAGAGATCTTGCTTTCTCCGTTGCTTTTGCCCACAGCTCTGATGTACTGCGCAGGCGCGCAGTACATCAGAACTGCCGCAGATGCCAGATAATGTCATGGTATAATAGCAATAACCCACTTCTGGGTGTGGGTAATGCTGTATTTACCCACGGTTGGCTTTGTTTGGTCCCTCGGGCTTCGCCCTCGGGACCAAACCATGCCAACCGTGGGTAAATCCAGCATTACCCACACCCAGGCGTGGGTTATTGCTATATTATCCCACTACACAAAGGTGGCCTTTCTACAGACTTCTCAAACTACAGACCTATTGCTATTCTCTCTTCCATAACCAAAATTCTGGAAAAATGCATACATAAACAACTCCTTGACTAGTTAATTAAAAATAACCTCATATCTAATTCCCAATACAGTTTCAGACCCAAGCACAGCACTACAACCACTCTAATCAGTTTCACCAGTACTGTACACCTTCTCAAAAATCAGGGCCAACCCATCTCATCCATTTTTCTTGACATGTCAGAAGCTTTCTTCACAGTATCCCACCAAAATATACACAACGAACTTTCATCATATAACCTGACCCAACCTTCACTATCTTCATTTCACAGCTATCTGACAGACAGCAGTCAGTCAAGTGGGATAACAATCTCTCCCCTCTCCTACCCATCTCTGTCAGTGTACCTCAGGGTTCTATCCTTGGACCTCTGCTTTTCATCATATTTACTAATAACCTCAGAACAGCCACTCAGCTAGCCTCCGTTGTCCAATACGCCAGTGATTCCTCCCTCATCTGCTCAGCCCCAACCCTTGAACTCCAAAAAAAAAAAATCTCTCCATGACATAGAAAACTATTTCACCAACCATCAACTAATACTCAACCCAAAAAGAACTAAAGTAATGGATTTCTCCAACATCAAAGTAAAAAAACAGCCTCCATGATCTACTCTACCAACAAAGTTAAGATTGAACCTGTGCAACAAACTTCTAAGGGTTACAACTGTCTTAAATTCGATAAACACATAGCGTGAACCATCAAAAAGGTACACATCAAACTTGGCTCACTCTACAGAGCCAAAACATATGTTACAAACAGCTCCAGACTATTCACAGCCAGAACACACCTACTATCCACCCTCCTATACTCTGTTCAAATTTTTACCAACCTTTGTAAATCAGATGGGTCTACATCACAGGATTGAAATTTTAGAACATTAAACATCTGATTATCGGAGACCAGAGGATCAAAGTTCTGAAATGTCGAACCTACTAAAAAAAAAATCTAACTTCTTAGGTCACATTTCTGCGGGGGACCAAGCCCCCTTGCACCCCCCCACACCCCATGCCAACTCTGAGATTGCACTACAGTAAAGAGAATGGTAAAGTTTTCACCCCGTACTGTACAGCGATCTCCATTCACAAGGTTCAATATTTCAAAACTTCGATCCTCTGGTATTCGATGATCAGAGGTTCGATGTTCTGAAATTTTGATCCTTTGAAGGGGATCCAAATCAGACATAACTAGAGGCCTGCTATTATTAAATTGCCAGATTTCCTACAAACCAACCACATATATCACACCACTGCACTGCAAGAACTCAGTTGGATTGAACTGCCTAACCTATTATTCCTCAACCAATTAACCATCATCCACTCCATCATCTACCAACCTGAAAACTGCCTTGCACTCAAAGACCTAGTATATGCAAATGCCAACTGCAGAACCTTAAGGTCCTCCAACAAACTTCTTCTAAAGTCACTAAATCGAACAACAACTTTAGGGATTCCCTGTTCTCTAACACAGTCTCTAATACCTGGAACTCAATCCTACAACACATTCTATACACCAGAAATGCACATAAATTTCAGCTACTACTAAAGGTACACCTCACCAGTCACTGGCTATGTTTCTACACATCTCCTGGCTAACTACATCACCATCCCCTTTCCTACCTACAGTAACCTCCCATGCTCATCTATAGATCCCCTTTCCAGGTTCTACATCTGGAACACTCCCGTACATCATATGTTATTACTTATGTTGTGACAACATATTGAGTTTGTAAACATGTAAATACAAAATGTACTTGCATCCTTTCCTCATTATTTGCTTCTTTCTCTCACTACGTATAACTGTGTTAATCTTGTCTTTCTTCAACCTTTACACTCGTACTTTATACAACTCCATTGTAGTTCCCTTACAATTTCTTATAACTATGATACCACCATATCTCATGTTGGGACTACTTTCAGAATTTTGTTAAAATGTCAATTTATAATATTTTTGCTTTTTTGCTGTTTTTGTTGTTTCTTATCATGTTTGTTAAGATGTCATATAACAATTATGTATATTCTCAGTCATGTTCCTCTTCTGTATTCAGTTACTGTATTATGGAGCTTTTCTCCCTGGGCCTCCACTGAAAATGGGCTTCTGGCCCACTCAGACACTACCAGGTAAACAAATGTAAAATAAATAATTCATTTAGATGACAACTCTGGTCATTCAATTTATGGGTACATAAAGCTGCAGTATATTGTCTAATCTTTGATCAGTGAAACTTATGCATCCCATGTGCACAACAAGCTACTAATTCACATATTCTGGCTTTATAGTATAAAGCCCCAAAGCCGGCCTTAGGCATAGGCCAACTTGGCGGCCACCAATGGTGCTGCTCTAGCAGGGGCACTTTTCTAGTAATCTGGATGATGTAGGTAGACCAGGATGGGAGCACAGGGTGGTGTTGGGAGGGCACTGTGGAGACCTTTTGCCTAGGGCACCAGTTTCCAAAGGCCAGTCTTGTAAATCCCTAAGCTAATGAGATTGAACTTCTAGCGTCATGGCACAAAAGAATATAGCTGTGATTGTGACCAGGTGATTTTTGTTTTGAGTAGTGATCTTGATGTTTGTGAAGTTGGCAGTGAATGTTGTCTTACCCATACCTGGGAGATAGTAGTAGTCCATTTCACAATACTGTGTGGCACTATGGATCACTTCATGGCTGATCAGCTCTAGGGAACAGGTTCAGCAACTCTTCAAACATGACCATCATTCAGGAAATCCTCAGAGATGTTAGCACCCTAAATTTTTATTTGGCAGCTGACATGAGTGTAATGCTGGGCTGGCACCACTGGCACTAAATGTGATGGGGAACTGGCACCACTGCCCCTAAACGTGATGGTATAAATGCCCCACTCTCACCACTGACATTAATATTGCTGACAAAGGAGGGGCTTTGAATCCCATGACTGCCAATTAAAGGATTAACTAAAAGCAAGAAAGTCTGTTTTAATAAATAACTAGTTTACATATTACAGCCTGGCTCCAAGAGTATAAAAGGAATGCACACTAAATACAACCTGAATACACTGCACTCAGGCTAATTACAGAGTTGAGTCTTTGGCCAAGCACTCCCATGTCCCTGTCTCACTACTCTTGCTGTGAAACAAAGTCTTCTACTGCTCCTTTATCAATGGTAACTGCATTTCATACAATTTATTTCACACGCACCTTCCAGGAAAGGCTGATAGAATTCTCCAATTCTCTGAAGCTTTTTTCTAAGCATGATAGGACTGCCACTACTGAAGTTTAGGGCCAGAAATGCCCAATTACTGGTTCTTCTAATTCAAGTCAGATACGAAATACACCAATGATTATTTCAATCAGTGGTAGTAAACCTTAAGCACTTTAATGGAAGAGGTGTGCCATACAGCTTGCTAACCAACAATTTAAATAATAATTACCCTTTTCTCAGATAAACAACAGTGTATAAAAATATACTTATAATAAATAAATGCCAAATAGAAGACCTTAAACATTAATAAATGAAAAACACATCATAAAGAAAATAGTGCAACTTCCTCAAGTTCCTTGACTAAAGCTTACTACAGAGATACTGGCACTAGGTAAATTAATAACTAGTACTCACAGATGGTTTGACACAAACAAGATTGCATCAGCATATTTTCCACTAAGATCATCTCTTTATACACACTTATTTTATGCTTTATTTCTAGAAACCATAGGTTCATAGGTTTATACTAGGCTATCTGCCCTAAGGCATTTATAAGCCTAGCCCAGAGTTTTTGTGGCTTACGCCACCCCTTATGTTAAAAAATACTGTGCCCATTAGTTTATTGTGCCTCTGTCCAGCAGTGACACAGAGATGATTCCCGGGGTAAACCTACGATCTCCCATCCACCGGTCAAGATTTCTCTTGAACAGAGCCAGCGAGGTGCTCTGCCTCACATGGACCGGGATTTTATTCCACAACATAGGGAGTCTCTGGGTGACAAATCTATCCCTCCAGCATGTCCTATTTATATCCGTGCTAAGGTTTAAGTCATTTGCTCTAGTGGATCTGGTAGATTTGGATTTTTTGAGGTGGAGCATGCCCATTAATTCCGGGTTGGACATGGCCTTGTATGTCAGGCACAGGTCACCTCTGAGCAGATGGTATGCGACTGAATAGAGCTGGAGTTTCTTCAGTCTGGCAGCATATGACAGATTTTGGAGTCCCTTTATCCTTTTGGTGAGGAACTTTTGGGGTCTCTCCAATTGCTGCAGGTGTCGGGTGAGATACATCCCGAATGGGGCATTGTACTCGATCATTGGTCTGATAAGTGAAGAGTACAGGGGAACAATGACCTCACTTGATCTGGATGTGAATCCTTTCATGATCAGGTGGGCAATGTAGAAGGTTTTTCTAACCACTTTAGCAATGTGAGTGTCAAAAGAAAGGCCACTGTCAACCTGGGTCCCCAGGTCCCTGATAACCTCTTCTGTGCTTAGTGGATTGCCACCTATATGGTAGCTTGGGGTTACCTTGTTTTTCCCGAAGGGATCCATAACATCATCATCCTGTTGCAGGAGAAAACAAGTAGCTAGATCAGTTATTTTATTTTAATGAGTTGGATGTAAATACAAGTCTGCTTCCTTTGAATCATGCGTCATACTTGGGGTCTTAGTGATATGCAGCCCATCAGTTCATCAGCCATTATAGCAATTGTATTTCCAAAGAAATACAGTTCCTGGTCCTTCATCTTTGTTGCTTAGATTAACAACAGGAGAGAGAACATTTAGGTATCCAGCACACTTCAAGTACATCTGTTATTTGATATTCATAAAAACAAAATGTCATGTGTTCTTAATCATGCTAGCTCTGAAAACAACAGTGATTGTAGCAGAAAAAGAAGAAAAACTAGATTATATTGTAACTGTTTTATTTAGTATGGCTTTACCCCTGGCTTCACTATTACTCTTCTTTATTCTGGTATTACCCCTGGCTTCACAATGAGCATTAAATCACAATGAGCATTAAATCTTATATACAAAATAATGAAATTCTCCCATCAGGTTACCAAATGCTATGCTCTGACAGACTCAACAAAAAAGATGGCGGAGTAGCTATACTCTACTCCTCCTACACTGTTACTCCCTACACTAATCCCATTCCTAAATTTGCCAATTCTGAACTCTGTGTTGCCCTCCTTAAACTCAATAAATACAAATCCATATGCATTGCTGCCCTCTATATTCCTCCAGACATACAGTACTTTCCTGGTTTTCATCTAATATCAAAAACAAAACAGTTATTATGGGTGACGCAAACATAAACTGGTCCATGATAAACTCTGAATTCACCTCCCTAAATATCAACCTCTACAATTATACCCAATTAATAAACTCTCCTACCAGGCAAATAAAGGTGGAGCCACTGGAACCATCATTGACTGGATCTTAGTGTCTCATCCTAACCTTATCTCAGATACTGGCACCTTTCCTGACTCTCTCAGTGACCACCTGCCTGTATTTGATGATCATCACTCCTCTCCCCCTCAAAAGCTATATCACTATGTACAATCTCGGAACCTCCCCAATTTCAAGCCATGAATATTCTTAGACTGCCTAAAAGCAACCGACTGGTCGCCATTAAATACCTTGCCTCTTGATAATGCCGTTGATTACTTTAATAAAACCTTCCTGAACCTTCTTAACAACCTTGCTCCACTAAAAACTAAAAAAGCTAAAACTTCATCCTCCCCTTGGTTAACCAAAGAAACTAAACAAATTATGCACCAAAGAGACAAAAAGTGGAAACTTTACCATAAAAACAAATTAGCCATGTCCTAACAGAATTCAAACAACTCTGTAACACTACAAAAAAGCTAATATTCAGGGACTGAAAAGCATAGTACAGTAAACTTCAATCAGAAAACTTATCCAACTCAAGAAAATTCTGGGACTCTAACTTCTCCCTTCTCCATCCAGGTAGTAAAGATAACCCAGCCCGTAACCCAAACCTTACTGATCTAGAAAATGCCTCTAACTTCAACTCCTTCATAGACTACATAGCTAAACTTACTACCAGCTACTCTCAACACATTCAAACTCCACCCACAACCAGCCCCTCTACATCTCCACACAGTCTGACTACCCTTACTCTTATTTATAGTTTCTCTCCTATCTCTATTAACAAAATAAAGAAGCTCCTCCTTCAGCTCAAACCATGCTCCCCTGGCCCAGATAACCTACCCACAACTTTCCTCAGATTGTCTGCTGACAGCATCATCTATCCCATCTCCATCTTAATAAACCAATCAATACTAGAATCATACGTCTCCTCACTATAAAGACACGCCTTGATCATTCTACTCTATAAAGGAGGCAAAAACACTGACACCGCCAACTTTCGGCCCACAGCCATCTTATCCCCACTCTCAAAAGTTATGGAGAAATGTATTCAATCCCAAATGATGTCCTATCTGACGCAAAACAACCTATTAACCCCAACACAATGCGGTTTCTAGCCAGGACATAGTACCATCACTGCCTTCCTCTCCCTTCTAGACTCCATAAACCTCGCTCATGACTCAGGCAAAATAGTTTCTACTCTGTTCCTTGACCCCTCTAAAGCCTTTCATACCATTTCCCACCCCTTAGTACTATGCCAACTCTTCTCTCTCAGCCTCTCTCCTTTTAGCATATCTTGGTTCTCCAGCTACCTCTCTGAAAGACAGCAAGCCGTCAAATGGAAAAACATACTCTCTTCTTTTCTACACATCCCTACCGGATTTTCCCAGGGTACTGTCCTAGGCTCCCTCCTCTTAAACATCTTCATTAATAACTTCCACCAGTCTTTCTCCGATGCCATACTAATTCAATATGCTGATGATTCGACCATTATTTGTACAGCAGACACCCCCTCTGACCTACTTCACAAAACTCAGCCTTCTCTAACACTGAGTTATGGATGCATAATAATCACCTTGCCTTAAATGCCAATAAAACAAAGTTAATGATCTTCTCCCCATCCAAACAACACCAGTTTAGACAAGGACTCTTTTTACAGTGACTGCTCATAACAATAGCCCAATAGAAATAGTATCACATACCAAATTGCTCGGTGTCATAATTGATGAAAACCTAACTTTTGACATCCATATCCAAGCTAACATCAAAAAAGCTCCCCAAAAACTAGGTCTCCTGTAAAGACACAATTGTTACCTTATCCTCTCCATCAGACACACCCTAACTCTAGTTACCTTCTTCCCTCTCTTATGTACATTGCCCCCCCCATTCACTAATCTTCAGCTAGATGTACAGCAAACTTGGAAGCCTGCTACAATAAAATCTCCAAATTTGCCACCAACTCCAGAAACTCATCACATCACCGTCTTTCTCCACTCTCTGAAATGGCTTGAACTTCCTAACTACCTCAAACTCCTTAAACTCACTATTGCTAACAAGCTCATATTCAAACCTTCTAGCTGTCCTTCTCTGTCCACCTCTTTAACCCCCTACATTCCCAACCACTCTCTTAGGTCAGAAAACCGCAATCTTCTAAACATGTATAAGCCATGTCAACCCCCTGGCCACCTACTATTATCCTGCTCCATAGCTGAACTCTGGAATTCCCTTCCTACCACTTTTCAAAGTATGCCTAGCCACTCAAACTTCAAAACTCTTCTCCAATCTCACCTCATTTCAAGGTGGGAATGTTGCTGTACCCCTACCACATAAACTCTTTAACTCCCTCTCCCTTGCCCTATCTAACTATCACCATGCTCTTGTACCCTTTGGCTCTACTTCCTCTCCTACCCTACACCCCAGGCCCTTCTTCTCAATGCCTCTACTCATATTTTCAAAAAAAAATTAACATGCATTTTATCTGAAATACCTATATTCAATATGTTTATACTATATGAATCTCACTCTGTAAATCATTACCTAGGATTAGAAATATCATGTCTTTTTAACAAATTGTATATATCTCTGTATGTTTTATTACTTACGTTGTGTAACTATTATATAATTGTCTATATCCTATGGAGCTTTTGTCCCTGGGCCTCCACTGGAAAAGGGCTCTTCCAGGCCCAGTGGACTGTCCCAGTCATCAAACTGTAATCAATAAATAAATAAAAAAAAGTAATTAATTAATTAACTGTATGAGGGCCTACACTATCACAATCCTAACAGAGTTACTCACTTAGCACACAATGAGACAACTACTATGCAGCAGTCAGTTACATTTGGGTGTTTTAGCTACTCTCCAGAAGGTATCACACCTTATTGTACAATGGACCACTATTTTCTCTCAAGGATGAGTGAGCCAACATTGGCTGCGTACTCACATCCTCTGCTGCCAGCTCCTCAGGCATCTGGGTCACCACTTGAAATAGAGTAACATGGGTCACAATCAGGGCTGTATTCTTATGTTATGAAGTTAGCAGTTCAGTCTAATTAACAAAGGCCTTTATTCCTCTGTACCATGAAGTTAAGTAGTAGTAGCTAGTCATGCATATAGGATGTATGAGTTTTTATTTACTGCAGCTTTATTCCTTGCTCCTGTACATTAGTAACTAAGGCAACACAGATGGATCAGTCTACTGCAAATACAAAAAAACTGTAAAGAAAAAAAGGAAATGAGTATTTAAGAGTAAATTAAAATCAGACACACAAAATGTTGTATATTATCAATATAAAAATGAAGTGTAAACAAACATGACAGAACAAAGACGTGACCAAATGAAGTATTTCTACTTATATGTGTGTTATAAAAGCACAAACAAATATCAAAGCTTCTCATCAGAACGCATGTAAATATACTGCGGAAGACAAAAGCTGTGAGATAATCATAACTGAATGTATTAGTGCAATGCCAAAGTAAATCACATACAAGATAAGCTTGACTGAATATGCTCCTATAATAACAAAATAAAACAATTACACAACATTGAAGTATGTCATTTATTTTTGCAGTCCCATGACCAGCAAAAGATTATGATTTCATGCTTCATTGTTTTGAATATTTATTCTGAATACTAGTTTACACATGCTTTCCTTCCCAAAACAATGCACAACATGTATCTGTGATTTTATTTGTAGTGCATGGAGCATCATAGTTACACTCCAAAACTGGAAAAAAGATAAACCTGTTATACACTACTGTAGCATGAGATCTGACTGACAGTACTTTCAAAGGTGGTAAAGTACAGTTGTGTAAAATCTTACTATAATGGTAGATGTCCTTGCCCTCACTGCTGCAGTATTCTTAACTGATGGAATTCCCTGCCATGGAAGCCCTAACATCCGGCCAATCTAGCAAAGACTACTTGTTGCTTTTTAAAAGGTATGCCAAACACCAACCACATGCTCCTTGCATAGCATAGGGCATAAAGCTGATGTTTAGGCCTACCATAAGTGATTGCCACAGTAGAACCACCAGTCCAGGGAACCCAAAAGGTAAGCTGTACATCCAGGAATGCAAGTCACTAGGGAGATGGAGGGAGGGAGCAAATACAGTGGCAGTGAACGCAAGGACATCTACAGTTATGGTAAGATTGTACACAACTGTACTAGCTCCTTACATTCACTACTGCAGTATTCTTAACATATGGGAGAGTGCCAAAGCTCAAGAGGAAATTAGGGAAGTGAAGGAACAGACAAGTTCCCTAAAAAGCCACGAAGAATGGCACTACCAAAACTAGCCCTAGATCTTGAGATACCATCCAAGTTGTAGTGCTTGGTAAAGGTATGCACAGAAGTTCAGGTAGCTGGCTCAAGAACAGAATTAATTTCTAAGTCCTTGAAAAAAGCACTAGAAAAAGCCACAACTCTAGTAGAATGAGCACTGACTGAAAAGTGTAACAAAAAGAAACAGCCTTAGAAATCCAAGAAGATCAAGCTCAATGCCAAAAAATGTGTCATCATCCCCTTTGGGAAAAACATGGTTCCCATGCACCACATCGATGGTAGTCCACTGAACACAGAAGGCGTTATAAGAGATCTGGGAACACAGGTTGACAGCAACCTCTCTTTTGACCACCACACTGCCACTGTGGTCAGAAAGTCTTTCTATGTGGCACATCTCATTACTAAGGGTTTTGTATCCAGGAAGAAAGTGGTCATTGTCTCCCTCTACTCTTCCATCATTAGGTCAATCATTGAGTACAATGCCCCATTTGGCATGTACTTCACTAGACACCTGCAACAACTGGAGAGGTCACAAAAGTACCTCATAAAGAGGATCCTAGGCCTTAAACACTTGTGTTATATGGACAGACTCAAAAAACTCCAACTATTCTCCATCTCATATCGCCTACTTAGTGGCAATCTCTGCTTGACTTACAAAGCCATGTCTGACCCAGCTCTGTTAGAAATGCTACATCTAAAGAAATCCCAATCCCTCCACACCACACGCTCCAAAGACCTCAAACTCATTACCACAATCAACAGAACATGCTGGAGGGACAGGTTCATAACCCAGAGACTGCCCATGCTATGGAATAGACTTCCCATACATGTCAAACAGTGCACCTCACTGACCCTTTTCAAGAGATATCTTGATAAGTGGATGGGAAATAGAAAATTCACCCCAGGGATCACTCCAGTGGCTATATTCGGCAAAGAAACTGGAAACTAAGGTCAGGTGGCACGATGCCAGGGTAATCCTATGGGCTAGGCTTGTAAAGGCTCCAGGGCCATTAGCCTAGTACATATCTATGAACCTATAAACCTATAAGAAATAGTTGGCTTGGATACAGCAAACCCCAAAGATCTAGGATGAAAAGAAACAAACAACTGATCACATTTTCTAATAGCCTAAGTCTTATCCAAATAAACCCTGAGCTGTCTATGCAAGTTCAGAGTATGCACCACCCTCTCACTGTCAGATTGAGGACAGGGGGAAAAAGTAGGAAGATTGACAGGCTGATTAAGTGATCGCTCATTAATCTCCTTAGGCATAAAAGAAGGGTTAGTGCACAAGAACACACTGTCCTCATGAAATACCAAAAAAAGAGGCAAAGCCACAAGGTCCTGTAACTGAAACACCCATCTGGCAGAAGTAAGAACTTACAAAAGAACAGTCTTCCAGGAAAAATGTTGTAAGGAAGCAGAAGCAGTAGGTTCAAAAGTCATCTTTTTCAAAACAAAAGTAAGATCCCATGGAGGAGGACCAGGCCTCCTGTGAGGTCTAATATTAAGAACGCCTTTAAGAAATTGCTTCACCTCAAATCTAGAGGCTAAAGGAGGAGAAAAAACAGACAAGCAGAGATAGCTGTTAAGTGGGTCTTAATAGAAGAATAGGCCAAACCAGCATTGAGGAACTCACACAAATAAGAGGCAAACAAAGGAACATCCACAGTAAGCTGGTTCAGGTTACAAGAGAGACACCATTTAGAAAACCTCTTCCATTTGGATAAGTAGGACTTCCAAGCAGTAGGTTTCCTGGGCTCCTGCAGGACTTGCAACACATCCTCAGAAAAAAGTGTCTGAGGGATCAAAATCCTATCACCCACAGTGTCAGTTGAAGCATTGGCAGGTGGGGATGGATGAGAGATCCCTCATCTTGTGAGATGTGAGTACATCCACCCTGTGAGGTAATTTGTGACGACTGCCCCTGGCTAAATGCTGAAGAAAAGGGAACCAGTGCTGTCACAGCCCAAAGGGAGTCGCCGACAAAATTTTGGGAACATCCTGTTGAATTTTGTACAGGACTTTCGGAATGAGAGGAAGGGGAGGGAATGCATAAAGAAACCTCTCCTTCCAATAAAATGAGGGCATCCACCTTCCACACCAGAGGACCTGGGACTCTGGCACAAAAGTGAGGAAATTTTCTGTTCAGGGGGAGGCAAAAAGATCCACTTGAGGAGTACCCAACTGATGGCTAATGTCCAGATACACATCCCTGTGAAGCATCCATTCATGGGACTTAGTTAAGTACCTGCTCAAAGTGTCTGCCACGATGTTCTGACTGGAAGGGATATAAATTGCCTGAAGAGTCGCTTGATTCTTGACAGCAAGATCCCGTACAAGAAGTGCCAACTGGGTAAAGAAGAAAAGATCTCGTTCCTCGCTGTGCTATACCACATCACTGTGGTATTGTCTGTGAACACCTTGAGAGGCCCTGGAAAGAAAAGAGGATGAAAGGCCTGAAGAGCCAGCAGAAGAGCTCTCATCTCTTTGATATTCATATGCTCCTTCTGCTGGTGAGGCAACTACACCCCTTGAACCTTTAGGGAGCCAAATGTCTCCCCTATCCCATGTCTGAAGCATCTGTGAACAGTTCTTAAGAAGGAAAAAGGGGATGAAAAGAGATCCCTGGATTCAAAGACAAGTGCTGAATCCACCAGTGAGATTCCTGTCTGAGGCAAGGAAGAAGAGGAACTATAAAGTCTAGAGGATGTGCACATTGAAGCCAAACAAAATTCAGAAACCACTGAAACTTTCCAATGTGAAGTTTAGCCAGAGGGAATATCATAATGGTGGATGCCATGAAACGCAAAACTCTCCGAAACTCCCTGGTGGTAATGGAAGCCAGAGGAAGAAGAGTGTGAAAGAAAGAAATGAGAGTTAAGGCCTTTGGAGAGGGCAGTGAAGCCAGCACTGGCACTGTCTGAATCCTGCAACCCAGAAAAATATGATCCTGAGAAGGAGTCAGAGAAGACTTTTTGAAAAATATAGTGAACCCCTGAATCTGAAGAAGGGAAATGGCCAAATTAAGATTTTGCAAAAGGGACTCTGGAAAGGATGCCTGAATTAACAGGTCATCCAAGTAAGGAAATGTTTAGATCCCTTGAAGCCTGCAAAAAGCAATCTCAGGAGTAAGGCATTTGGTGAACATCCTTGGGGCAGTAAAAAGGGCAAAGCAGAGAACTGAAAATGCCAGGAGCAACAGAGGAATGCAAAAATGTCCTGCAAAGAGAATGGATCAGAATATGGAGATAAGTATCCTTGATATCCAGGGATACCATATAGGCCTGAAAGCAAGACAGGAAACACAATCTGAAGGGACAACATCTGAAAAGAAGGCACTTATTGAAAATTGTTTAGATGAGAGAGGTCTAGAATAGGTCTCCAAGTGCCCTCTTTCCTGGGCACTAGAAACAATCAGAAGTAGAACCCTTTCTTCCTTTGGGACACAGGCACTTCTTAAATAATACCCTGCATTGATAGATTTTTAAGAACTTCTGGGAGAAAGGGAAGTTGTTCCCAAGGGGGCTGAGGAATGCCCATAAAAGGAGGACAGTATTTTCACACCATGAAATACCTCTGACAAATGATTGACAGAACCCAAGAATCCCGAGTGACCTGAAGCCAAACTGGAAGAGAAAGAGGAATGTGGCTGGGAAGGGATAGATACTCAAACAGCACCTGGTTTGTCTGAACAGAAAGGGTTTGGAGCCCCTGTAAACTGAGGAACCTTAGCAGGAGGAGCAACTCTACTTACCATTAGTAGAAGGGCAGGACTGCCTATGAACAAAGGCAGGCTTAATGGGGTAGTTTCTCTGAAATTTTGGCACAGGAGAAACAAACACATAAGGCATTACCCTTATCCTGAAGGGATTTAAACAAACCAGCAGCAGCTTCCCCAAACAATAACATAGAATGTAGAGAAGCATCCATCCACTTAGCCTTAATATCATCAGGTAGAGGTTTAAGCCTAAGCCAAGAATACTTCCTCAATACTGAACCAAAACAGCTGCCCTAGAAGAGGCATCTGCCACATCAAAACTACATTTAATAAAATTATGAATGACTTGAGAGGATGCCCCTAGCAAGGAAAGAACAGAAGTTTTATCCTCAGAGTTTGGAAAATCAGAAATAAGTTGACAGGCCTGAGAAAGACGAGCCAATACATACCTAGACATATGGGTCTGATAATTAATAGCCCTAAAAGCTAGGGTAGCAGAAGTGTACACCTTCTTACCCAGCCTTTCCATAGTTCTGCTGCCCTTGTCAGAAGGCAATAACTTGCATGAAGGAAGCATACAGAGAGGTTTGCAGCAGGACATTTATATAAAAAAATAACAATCCTTGGGTACCCTATAAAACCTGTCAGGTTTCTTGGGAGCAGGAGACAGAGAATCAAGTTCTTGAGAGGCATTGAAAAAAGCATCCAGCAAATCAGCCAAAACAGGAGGAATAGCCACAGGTTTAGGAGATTCCAACTGCAGCAACCCATAGTACCTCTTATGAATATTAGAGACCTGAGCACAATCTCACTGAAAAAATCCATCATCTTTGACAGTGTGTCTCCAAAGGAATACCAGAACAAATAGATTCCTCCTCCTCTGACACAAAGGCCAAAGGAGAAGGAATTTGAGATGAATAAGTTAGGGATTCATTATCAGAGTCCAACTCATCCTGAGAAGAATCCTGTTTTCCAGGCCTTTTAAAGGGACTAGAGGACCAAGGAGGAGCAGGAACTGAAACCCCTTGAGGAGGTTTTAAGGACATCACAGCAGTAAATAGCCCCTGAGTGAAGGCCTGCCACTCACTTTGTGGATCCCTAGGAGCAGAAGAAACATGTTCAATTTGTTGGTTTTTTTTTTTAAGGGAATGTTACCTCCAACAAATTGAGAAGGCTCAGACCCAGGACAGCAGTTGTCAACCATAGTAGGAACTTCTTCCCAAACCAAAGACTGAGGAATTATCCTAGGCCTCTCAGAAAAATCAACCATGGTTCCCCCTGAACGTCTGAGATGGATGCCTGCAAAACCTCTTCAGATGTGCTGCCATATGGACCCTCAATGGCCTCCAACAAGGTCTTAGTAGAGGAATCCTACAACACAGCCGGGTGAACCTCTGGGTTTGTAATGACCTAGGGAGAAACACCTGGCAGTGGCTGGTCAGTGGAAGATTCGGGTTATACCTTTTCACCTTCTTCTTCCTTAATGGCTGACCCTCAGTATGTGACATTCCTTCCATTGTATCTTTAGTGAGAAGCCTAAGATGCTGGTTCTCAAGATACAAAAAGGGAACAAAGTCTACTGCAAAAGGTTTTTGGAACAAATGGCTGACAAACAGAACAAGACGTATGGTCATGAAAAGCTCTTAGGCAAAAAAGACACTTATTGTGGGTGGTCTTTATGTGGAATCTGTCTCCCACATTGGCATTCACCCTTCTTGAATGACATTAACCCCAAGGAGCACAAAAAAAAAAAAAAACAAAATACCCATGAGGGCACTTATCTGCAACTGCAAAGAAGTCAGCAAGCAGGCATAGGTAGTCATGGGAGAATGAAAATGCATTCAACTGGCAGAAACGGATGCAGGAAAACAGACCAATGGTGAAAAGATATGTTCATAACTGGTGGCAAAGAAGTTCTAATTATGGTAGGCCTGAACATTACCTTTATGCCTTATGCTACACAAGGAATGTATGGGTGATGTTCGGTGTATCTTTCAAAAAGCAACAAGTAGTCTTTGGTAGACTGGCCGGACATTTGGGCTTCCACAGCAGGGAATCCCGTAAGTTAAGAAGATTGCAGCAGTAAGGACATCAGATGTTACAAACCCCCTAAGCACTGTTACAGTCAGGCATAACAGAAGGGATGTCCATTCAGCCCTAAATATCTTTTTCCCTATGTCCACAGAAGATTACAGACCTTAGTCTGTAAGTAACTTACTTAAATTAGGGCAGTATCTAAAAACGTCCCTGGCATTTTTTTACTTGCCGTGTATGTGACAGCACTTGTTAAGTGTTTTACTTGCTTTGAAAGCCAGTAAAACATTTTTTTTGTGATAAGTAATATATGGAGTAGATAAGACTCCATGCACTAGAAAAAGTTATAATTGGGTCTCATCAGTCATAACCCATTATGTGTTCTCGGCAAGGATGCCAAAATGCACCTCTTGAACTTCACTCTCAAGGTAAATTTCTGGGCATCCATGTCTCAATACTCTCTCTCTATATATATATAGACATTTATTTACCAGGAAAATCCAACTGGATAATTTTTATCCATATTCAAAGGATTTGCACAAATTTAAGAACAGAAGATACATATACATAGGTGTAAACTTAACCTCACATTAAAATATACTATGCATTACCTAACCTTCACTGTTTCTACCACCCCAGATAGCTTCATATCCAATTATACCTACTGTAATTTTTCTACAGTATCAGGAATTATATTTTCTGCTCAAGTTTCTAATATTTATACTAGCTCATGCTAAACTTACACTAATTAATTTCTATAAGTAGTCTCTGTCTCTATAGTCAGTTATAATGCTCATCTCTTGTCAATTTCTGTATCGAAAGTTGTATTTTTTATCTAGTGTCAAATTTTTTTTTTGTATCGAAAGTTTATTTATTTATTTATTTATTTATTTATTTATTTATTTGACGATTATTTTCCAGGATAGTGCATTCAATGGAGTCCTGGGGAGAAAAGCTCCAGAAAAATACAAATACATTTACATAATACAGAATGGACAAATCTGTGGTATACATTTAAGTTAAACATTACAGTGTTAGAAAAAAACAGATCATAACCATTGCAGTGTAAGTAAAGAACAAATCATAAACATTGCAGTATAAGTAAAGAACAAATCAAAGAAATGTTGAATTACAAAAATGGCATAGATTAAGTAAGTAGAATTTTTTTTTCTGAATTACATCAGGTACATGCACACTTGTATTTTTATCTATTGTCAGTTTTTTGCTTCTGTATAGATGATCATATTGTTATCATATTGTTCAACTATTTGTTTTTCTGTACTGAATGTGGAGCTTTTCTCCCCGGGCCTCAGCTGTAAATGGACATGTGTCCAGTGGGTCTATCCCGGTAAACAAATGTAAAATAAAAGTAAATAAAATAAATAAAATATGTACATAGATTAATACAAGTATTCATACGCATATGATGTGTATAATAATATAAATGCACTATCAGTGAAACAAGATGAATACAATATCATGTAGCATTGAAACATGTTGTAAGAGAGTGAGTTTATTACTCATTATAAAGCAAATATCAGAGTGGAACATTCAAATTGCAGATAAGAAGGAGGAGAGAAGGGGAGAGTAAGAAATAAATGTTAGAAGCATTAAGAGTAGTCATTTTGGGAGGCAGGAGAAGTAATGAGTAAATGCAAGATTAAGAGTAAGGAAAATAAGACTAAGAGAAATAAAAACAAGGAAAAGGAAAGGGGGGGTGCATATAGTTATTAGAGGAGTAGGAGCTGAAATGATTAGCCCAGAGAGAAGAAAGTGCAAAGCCAGCAGTCTGAGAGGAATTACTTTAGCTTGAATGAATGTTATGCATTGCTCTGACTGAAGCAGGGATTGTATTTCAGACTTCTGATACACAGTGTGAGTAAAGACTTTGACCATAGTTTGTGGTACTAAAATGATAAACTTCTAACACTACATTTTGCACACAAACAACAATAACTATAACAAATGCTGATGCAGTACACATTTTTTTTTGTTTTGAATTTTTTTTTGTTTGACTACTAAAGTGTTTAATGCCTGAAAACCCTCTCTTACCATTCTGCTCTCAAACACTGTAGTGGTCAAGGACAAGAAAGACTTCTAGACAAAAGTAATGTGTGTGTAGTGACACAACATTTGTTAGAATAACAATAATAATGTTACCAAGCACAGTTTTAGCAACCAGGTTAAAATGTATGAGTTGAATGGTCTTTTAGGCTCCTTTTAGCTGTGCTGCAGATAGTAAGGGCAGAGATAAAATCAAAATCAAGATACAGAGATAATTAAGTGCAGCTAATCAAACAACCAGCATTTCTGAGATAGGAGGAAACCAAAGTACTCAAAGTAAACCCAAAGGAACAGCATGAAGAACCACTAATAAAGTAATGAGAACAGAAGCACGGACTTTCAAAACAAGAAATGAAAATGAATTTGTGGTGTGTCATGGGGTGCCAAGAACAGCAAACACTTGCAAGGAGTGGAGAGGGCAGATGTCCAGAACAAGAAGCACTGGATATGAGCTCAGACATTGGAGTGGACCATGAACAGAAGTAACTGAATTTGAATTCATGAGGTGAGGGTATAATCCTGGACAAGTGGAACATGACAACAAGCAAAGCACATAAAACTGAGATGTAGGAGGCAATGACCCTCAGAAAAAAAAGTAGTGAGTATGAATATGGGAGGAGGGAAACAATAGGAGCAAAAAGCAATGAACACTGAATAGTGTTTATGTCTGCTAGGAAGAAAAATAGACAATATAAGAAAGGCCTTAGAATGTTTTAATATAAGGAAGTATGGATCCGCCTTTATTCATGTGCCCCTACCCCAATGTTACTACCATTACTGCCTTGCCACATCAAAAAATTACTTTTTTCTACCTTTTCTGACATTTCTTCTTACTCTTCAACTTTTTCTTGCATCCTTTCAATATATACTAACTGACCAAAACTGCATTGCAATCATTTTGGATGAAATAAGTAGAAGCCATGGAGGTTTAGATGTTCTGAGATGCATTTCACAAAATGCTACTTGTGTGTGGCAGTTGGAATATTGCTACTTGTGTGTGGCAGTTGGAATATTACTACTTGTATGTGGATCTAGCATTTCACAAAATGTTTTCCAATCTTTTGATCTGGTTATGGTCTGAACAAAACACCTGAGTATGGAAAGAAATTCAGTCTTATTTTTTCTTTCTTTCTTTCTGTTTTTTTTTTCTGAGTATACATTTTAAATGACAAAATAGCAATATACAAAGAACTGAGAAGACAAATGGTTATAAGGATGCATAAATCATATCTAAGAATAATGCCTCTATACCCCCCCACACACACACACACACTGACAAAAATGATGGTCACCTTCTCTGCATCCCTCTTGTGTTTTATTTGGATAAAAGTCAAGGCCCAGATGTCCACAATCATATACTTACGTATTTCAAGCAGCTGCTGTCAAGCATATATACAACATGTCTCCTCACCCATACTCCAAGAGACTTCTGTATATCACTCTGATGTCAGAATGGAATGAAGCTGAAAGAACAAATATAACACAGTAACGTATTTCAACCTATTGCTGTCATACATATATAAACAGCATGCCTCCTTAGCCTTACTCCATCACCTTAGCTAAACTATCATGTGTTGGTTTGTGATTGCTTGTGCAATTGCCCGATGAGAATATTTTGATTTATATTTTATTTTTACCACTGTTTTTCACTGTTTGTAGGAATAAAGGGATAGCTTGTAGACAAGAAGATTTGCTTTGATTTTCATTTTGTTGTTTTATGTTTAAAGAAAGAGCTAGATTTTAGACATGCAAACTATAGCCATCCCACATGACTTAGCTATAAATTCACACAGACTACAGAGAGAACAATCCAGAGCTTATCTAAACAGTGCTGTGTTAGTCTGTGATTGATTGTGCAGTCGCCTGGTAAGATAAGATTTATTTTGATTTATATTTTATTTTTTACCACTGCTTTTCACTGTTTTTAGAAAGAAAGGGATAGCATCTTCACAAAAAAATTTACCAGAGTATTGGTTTGTAATTTATTGATCTTTACTGTTAAAAAAGGTGCAACTGTGAGCAATAGTGAGCAGAAACTACTGTGTGATATAAAGAATTCCAGCTTTTGTGTGACTTTCACAACTGGTATGGTCAGAGCAATTACTTTATTTTACTATTTAATTATTAATTGTATGCCTGATTTTTCTCATAGAAGTTGATCTAAAATCTCTTTGAATTCTGTGGTAACTAATTTTGATTACCATTTCCTTTAGAATTATTTATTCTTTTGCAGCTGAATATAGATTTCTTAAATGAGTATGCCATTAATGATTTCCTAAAGTACAAGTATCGTGTACAATGTACTAAATGCTATGTATATTAAAAGGTAGCACCTGATAACACTGGTGATCTGTGTTCCTCGTGTCAAAAGTTGGATGATTAGCTGATTGTTATTAATAGTAAATCTATATTTACTGATGACAATTGCTCTTGTGCAACTGACACAACTTGGAGAGCTGTTGTTACATATATTAATACCTGGACTTCTGAGAGAAATAAAGTTAGGCAAAGAGCAAATAGAACACATTTGGGAAAGGAAATGTCTATTGTCAGTAAAGATCACTCAACCCCTACTGAACAGGATAATACCACTGACAACTTTGGAATTATGGATCCAAGTATACAGCAATTTGAGGATTCAGAGCATACAGAAAAAATAAAAAAAGAAAGAAAGAAGTTCACAACAAATAAGGAAAGAAAAATAATTAAGATCTATAAAGCAAAGAAAATAAATACTAAAAAGGACACTGCTTTGTTATATAACACACAGATTACAGGGAATTATAGCATTTTCCTTCCTGGAAACCTTCAGTCTACCCAAAAAAGCATCATTATCAAAATGAGAAGGTAGAAAAAAGAGGCAAGGGTCAGGTAAACAGGAATAAATCAAAACTGAATGTTGAAGGAAGAACATTACTGTAAGAAAAAAGAGGAGAAAGACAGAAGTTGACAGCATGGCTGAAGCCGTGGGTATACAAATGATACCTGAGATACATGATGGATGAGAACTGTGTGCTTGAAATTGTAATAAGCAGTGAAAACAGTGGGAAAAATTGGGCTAATGGTGATGACAATCATTCCTTTCTAACTTTGATTATTATTTGATTGCTTCTGTGTTCTGATAGGCTGTTTTTTTTTAATTAATGCATATATAAAGCGTAATTTCTTTTGTACTTTTGCTATGGTCTGAAGAAGTGATATGTAATATCATGGAAGCGCTTACCTCTCTACAATAAAGTACCACATTGCTTTAACACTCTCTGGACAGTGGCTTCCTCAGGAATTGGTTGGTTTACTGAATGCTTTTGTGCGTTGCTTTCTAAAATTGACAGACCAGATATTATTGAATTAGAAGTTGAAGATTCTTCAGATCTGGTCAGAAAAGATATTTCTGTAATTGGAGAATCAATTATTAGAGAAACTGATACTTACACTTGCAGAGAAGATAATGAACATTGAACAGTGTTATGCTTGCTAGGAAGACAAATAGACAATATAAGAAAGGCCTTAGTATATGAAAGTATGGATATGTCTTTATTCATGTTGTTACAAATGATGTTATTCACAAGGACTCTCTGTCTGTTAGTAGGGGAATTTATAGCCTTCTTAGATGGCATAGCTTGTACAGGTGTCAGACCATATTTTTCACAAATCACATATAGAAAGGAGAGCCAGGTCACCACAAATTAATAGATTTAGGGACAACTACCTCTAGGAGTGTTTGGAGATATCGGCAAGTAGTAGACAGTCATTGGACAACCTATGTAGAAGATTCTGTAGGAATGAGAAGTATATTAAATAGCTCTCTGAGAGAGTAGCTGATGCATGGAATAGACTACAAATTACAGTAGAGCAAGCACTAGTTCAGATGTTTATTTATTTATAGACATTTGTTAAGAATAGCCTGGACACTTATGGGAACAACTGTTTTGGTATATTGGCAGGCTAGAAGGCCATTGTTGAAAGTGCTTGAAATATTTGTATGTATGTAAAATATAGCCACCTGTACATGCATCTGAAGTTTACAGGGGAAGTGAAAAAAATTATGATCAAAGTAATATATTCCAACTTGTTGCTCTTAAACTGCACACTGTCCCTAGGCAAGCTGTAGTGATCTTCTGTTCACACTTCTAAGGAAAGATAAAGAAATAATGACATCATCCCTAGCTTCCACACAAGCCGCAGTAACCTTTTGTGCATATCTCTGAGTAGGGCTGGTTTCAAACTTGGCGGGTTCAATGTCAAAGCCACTATTAATCCTGAATCAAAATCTTCTTATTCAGTCTGGGGTATGTGTACTGCCATGCTCCAAGCAGATCTGTGGGTTTCATTGTTCTGTGATTTATTTTATGCCTTATTTTAGAAAGATACCGACTTGCTGTTTTTTTTTTTTTATTACTACTACATAGAAAAGTAATGCATGTTCCTAGAAATACTGCATGAATTTATAGATAAAAATTGGTGGTACTTTTTTACAAGCACATGCACATACGGACAATGCCTCTAACAAGGCACGTCCTGTCATAAGATGTACTGATTTTTTTTACACACACACACATGCTGACACTAAATTACCACTAGGTAAATTGTAGAAATGTCAATTTACCTACAATGCGTCTTTGGGGTGTGGCAGAAGACCAGAGCCCTTGGGTAAAAAAACATAGAGAAAAGGAGGACATGCAGACTCCACACAGAAGATGTCAAAGCCTAGAACTCAGCCAGAACCATGTTCTGTGAAATGGTAGTGTTACTTACTGTGCCATTGTGCCAATGATTAGCTACAGTCTCACACATCCTGCTCCTGCCAGACCACCAAATATAGCCACTTATGAGCAATACAGATGCTTGTGATGGAAAGTAAAAGCAATTATGGCCAAGAACTTCCAGTTGTGGTGCTGAGATGTTGACAGGTTGTTCTACCAGCTCCCTGAAGGATGTTGCCAGTATGATTATTTGAGCAGCTTTTAGCCTTCCAAAATAGTATAATTTACAAGTGGTAACTAGCACCACTAATGATGAAAAAGTCAGAAGGAAAATGGCTAAAAAATAAAAATATACAAAAGCAGCCTTGTCTGACCATTCTGATGACATAACTCAAATCTCCAGAAACAGAGAAGGTCATATGTTGCAGTTAGCTGATCTTGAGGTCTCTTAGGAAGAAATAAAAGATAAACCACTGAAAATTGAGGATAGAGACAGAAGAGAAAACCTTCAATTCTGCAATATTCCATAAGGTACTTAAAATGAGTACTGTGTAGGATTTATGATACAGTGACTAACAAAATGGACTGGATACCAGCAGATAAAGTTAAACCATGTGCATCAGATATTTGCAGCAGGTAATTCCACAGTACCCTTTCCTCAGCCATTTTTGTGAAGGTCCAGACATACCATCTAAAAGAGAAAATGTGAACTGAGCTGTGGAAGAAGGGAAAAGTCATTAAAGTAAGTAACAGCAGAATATCTGTGGGCCAGGACTAATCTCTGGGTACCTGTCTGAAATGCAATACAATTATTCCACACATAAGTATGAGTAAAACTCTTGGTTTAAGGTATTGGCTGGTGTATCCAGCAATGCAGTTTACTATCAAAATTTGGAATGACAATTGTGCATTTATGCACAATGCTGAACCGAAACTATGAAAATGTACTCACCGATCCCTTCATAAAGTCAGAAATCATCACTGCGATGGTCCCATTTACAACACCGAACTTTCGGAATCGAAAGTCAGTATTAGCATCAAAGTTTTGCAGGGGGGCCAAACCCCCTGCAACTTAAATATACCAACACTGAGATCGCAGTACAGTGAGGAAAATGGAAAATTCTCTACTCCCCACTGTACCGAGATCTACATTCACAATGCTGGACTCATAATAATGAATGCAGCTCTATATTCATTATTATGGTTCATAATATTGCAGTTTGATATTGCGGACCTTGAGTGCCGCGATTTTGAACAAGTAGCAGTCATAAAATTGCCATTCCACATTTTGATTGTAAGCCCAGCAATACTCCAACCTATTCTTACCATCTGGGGTAAAAGTTTTTTTGTACCCTGGGGAAGCCATGAAGGAACTTGACAAATATAAGGAGTTTGTCCAAATAGGGATGGGAATTAAAAGGGGAGTGGTACCTTTGAAAACAAAAGAGGACACAGAGAACTCTAAGGAAGTCTACCTGCCAAATCCTTCCCCATGTTCAAAAAGAAGATGCTGGATAGACAGTTGGGGATAAAAAAATATACCAAATGAGTGAATGAAATGAACAACACACAATCAGGTTTTTCCGAGACTTAACAATGTGTGACACCAAGTATACAATAATCAGGTAACTGTAAGTAGAAATGAAATTCTAATTATGTGGAATGGCTGATATAAATTGACTTCAAGTTCTGGCATAGTTCAAATGTAGCACATCTCCTCAGCTGATATATGAACCAAGTACAAGAGGGTATGAAGAGCTGTGAAAATAACTGTAATGTGAGAGAATAAAAGGGAGTGGATTGAGAGAATATTTTCTTATATGTGGATGAGACCATTAGGACTTTATAAATAGGACTTAACTAAAATCATTAGAACATTATAGTAGTGACTAAGGTTGTATTTATATAGCCTGAAGAACTTGCAAATTTGGATTAACAGCAAGGGAGGGGTCTATATGGATCTCATCTCAGTTGGCCACCTGAAGCAACACCTGGACTAATCCGGATACGTACTGTTGTGGATAGTTGTCCTAAAAGAACACACTAGCAGTGAGTAAGTACGCTTGTTTGGCTTCTAATGGTGGAGTGCAAAAAATTATGTCTATGTTTCTCTGTATGAGTGAGACTGTGAAAAACTGGTATCAGGCTTAGGTTTTAAATGGAATTAGCAACTGCAGTGCTAAATTCATTATATGAGACTGAAATGTTGCACTATGGTTGGGAACTAATTCTGTGTCGTTAGAAGTGTTTTGCAGGGGAAAAGGGTATTTTTCATTCTGCTCACTAACTATAATCCTAACTTGTGTTGCAAAGACTGTTATTATGAGACAGAAAGAGCAAGAAAAAGCTATAACTGTGGGGATTTGTTTCATCAACTAAGTATATCATTAGAGCACTGATAAGCGGATCTATAAATATTATATGTCTAGTATGGGGGATGATTAAGCCTCTAAGGGGGAATATAGTGCACTGGCATTAGCCAGCATGTCTATAAACGAAAGGGGAGGGGGGACCAATATAAGACAAAAGGTAACAAAGGGAAGCAGGAGAAATTACAGGAGTAGGGATGTTTCTGGGGGAGAGAAGACTCACACTAAATCTGTTTAATTCCACAGTGCTGAAGGAGTGTGGGCTCAGAGTATGGAGGAAGAGTATTAGAAAGCTAGTTTACACAACATGTTTGTATATAGTTTTTCGGTTATACCTAGGTTTGAAGAATCTAGTTAGTGGGATGTTCAAACTAAAACTACAAAAAATAGTAGTTACATTTCAAGTTATTCAAATATTTTAACTCCCTTTAGCAGTCCTCATGGCACAGTAATGACTGGGCAGCAGGGAAGTGAAGAGCACTTTTATGAAACTTTAAAGGTACAGGAGGCAGCAAATCAAAAAGAAAGATGGACAGTATGTAACATAAATTCCGACATTAGCAATATGATTTTGTGATTAGTTCACTCCTGATGGAGGAAATATTGGCCCATATTAGGAAACAGGGGGTAATATTATTATGCTCCAAGAAAAACATTTTAATAAGCAGGAAAGTTCAAAGTTCTTCAAGGGTCAAATACATGAGGACTTGTATATATAAATATATGCATCAATGTCCGATGGCAGAAAAGAGGAGTATGGTGGCTAGGGACATTAGGCTCTTTTTACTCTCTACCCATGGTACAGGGTTTGAGCCTGAGTACCTCTAGCCACCAGGTATATTATAAAGGACATCCAGTGCATGCAATGGTTTGTTTTTGGTTGGGAGGGTGGCCTAATGGTTAAGGTGTTTGCCTTACAAACACAAGGTGCAGAGTTTGAGTCTCACAAGGGATAATTGGCTAGGCTTAAAATGGCTCGCAAGGGCAGTTAGCCTAGTACTAACATATGAACATATGAACTGGTGGACTCCAAGTGCAGATTGTGGAAATTAAATCAGATACTCCAGGTAGATACATGTTGATATGGGGACTATGGCTGTGGAAGGATATTAAGAAATATCTATTTGCTTGTCTTAAAATTTTGCAAGGACTCTGGAAATTGCATGGTCAGAAGATTTGAATGAGCTAGCTCGACAATGGAAAAGTTTACACTTAAAACACTTAAAATTAAAAAACAAGTATCAGGAGAAATGATACATGAGCCTGGACAAATTCAGGTTATTTTCCAGACATATTATGTTGTATAAGGAGGATAATGTGAGAGAAGATATAGTATGTAAGATAAGGCAATATCTGGAAAGATAAAGCACAGGTCCTGGTGAAGCTTATTGATGCCCGGGAGATAGGTGAGCAACTGAAGAGACAAGAAGTGGGTAAATTGCCAGGAAGTGATAGACTTCCCATAGAACTATGAAAAACATGTACACGACAAGAAGTTCCTTCTTGGGTTAGGATGTTCAGTGGGATCATTTTAGACCAAGACAATACCAGAGTCTCGGTGATGGGTGCTCATAACGTTAATTTTGAAGGAAAGGTGTGATCTCTGCATCCCAGGATCCTACTGCCAGACCCATATCAGTGCTAACCATTATTACAAGAATTTTGCTGGTATCTTGTAAATAGACTAGCAGAGATACTTCAAAGGATTACAGATTTGGAGAAAAGTGGATTCATAATGGGTAGAAAAACATTATACAACATAATAAGGACATATATCTTGCAAAGTAAGGTGCTTGAGGAAGGTAGCCCATTGGTCCTCCTACTACTACATGCTGAGAAAGCTTTAGGTAGGGTGAGATGGGATTACTTATAGAAAGTGCTAATATAAAGTGGTAAAGGCTATGAATTTGCATTTGGAGTTTATAGTAGTAATGCAATGGCTCTACAAGAACTCTGAAGCAAATATAAAAGTAAATACCAGGATCTCTGATATGATATAAATCCATAGACCCTTTTTGAGAAAGTCACTAGGGTCATGGATGAGGGTAAAATAGTGCGTACTGTCTCCCCTGATCTGGCTAAGACATTTGACACAGATAAAAATGGGCATATATCTCTGTGTCGACAGGTGGATAAAATGGGTCATGGATAGGACAGATGTTGTTAGAGTAGGAAAATCCAGACCAGCAACATACCAATTACTACCACAGGGCTCTGGGCTGGGACCTCTCCTGTCTGGAATATACTTCTCTGAAGTCATGGCTAATGCCAAAAGCCTTTGGCTGACCAAGTTTGCTGATGACTGCAAACTGTGGGCACTCTTTGAATCTACCAGTGATGGAAATATTCTTCAGAAGGGTCTGATTCAGACAAAAGATTAGTGCCAGAGACATGGCCTTAAAGTATATCCAAAAAAACACATAATTATACCCCTTTGGAAGTCAAATACCCTGCAAATTACAACCTTAATAGCATACCCCAAAGAATGGACTCAGAGGTGAGAGATCTAGGTACACAGATAGACAGCAGCCTGAACTTTGACCACCATGTATTCACAGCGGTGAGAAAGATCTTCTATGTGGCACAACTTATAAGTAAAGGCATGGCATCCAGATCCAAGGCAGTTATAGTCCCGCTGTACTTAGGCCTCATCAGACCAATAATCAAGTACAATGCAACTTTTGGCATGTACTTGACCAGGCACTTTCAATAACTGGAGTCGCCTCAGCAGTTCCTTATTAAAAACACATACAGGGTGTATAGAATGCGTCCTGTGTGGTTTGACTAAAAGCTCTATCCCTGTATTTTGTCCATACCAGCTATAAAGGGGTCATCTATGTCTAACCTACAAGGCATTCTCGAATCCAGCCCTGATGGAACTGTTACTTATTCACAAGACAAACTGCACAAGGATTATCCAACCCAAGGATTTAAACCTGGTCTGGGACATGAACAAAACATGCCGAAGAGACAGATATGTGTCTCAGAGATTACCCCCTTCTCTGGAACAGTCTTCCTGTTCACATAAAGTAGAGCTCTAACCTGACCATCTTCAAGTGCAGTTTGGATCAATGGATGAGGAATCATAAATTCACTCCTGGTGTGACACCTATGCCCCTTATGGACAGGAGCAGTCTGTAAAATACTCAAAGTTATGGATGACCTAAGCCATATTCTAGTTCTAAGGGATCAAACATTGGGTAAAATCTGGGTAATAATGGTTATGCTTGCAAGGGCTCTTGAGCCACTGGTAGTGATGCATGCCAGTAGGATCAGGATATACTATCAGTCCTGATAAAACTGCTATTGTAGTTTAAGTGAGGTTTAAGGGGCAGAGGGTGTAAGTTTGTATTAGATGGCAGCATGAAATTATCTGCATGAATATGTATCTTTCGGAAGTATTATAAGACTCGTTCTCAACTGCATGCAGTCATTTTCTTTTTTAACTTCTTGGGAACAGAAGTTCTAATTTGCCAGGAAATTTCCCCCATGCCTCAGAAGAACAGTGGTCTTTGTAGGATGAGGCAGGTATCTGGTTTTGATCTTAGGGAATGGGGAAAGGTTTTATGTTTGCTGCTAAGAGGACAGTGACAGCAGTAACGGACTCTAAAAGTGAGAGCTGAGAGGAGATAAAGAGTAGCACAAGCTGGGAGAAGACGCCTTTTAACGTTTTGAAGAGGACTTCGATCGAGTTCAACCTTGGGCCAAGGCAGATGAAATGACAGATTTTATTGCTGGTAGTCAGAATCGTATTTGTGTTGCTATCTAGGTAAGTGCTAGGACTGGAATGATATATTGTGGCTGTAGAATGAGTACATTGCAAGGGCTTGTCTTGATTTTGAGGACCAAGTTGGCAAAGACTGAATAGCAAACTTAGTAGGATGTTAACTTTTTCTAAAATGCATTCTAAATGTTGTGTGTCAGTTCTGAATGTTATGTGTCAAGGATATGGATGGATCTAAAACTAAACTAAATATTTGTAACTCTGCACCTCATCTATTTTAGTATTATGTACTGAGTACCCCAAATTGCAAATGTCATGGCCATCAAGTGTAACACAAATGATGCAGATTCAATACTCTTTGAACTATAGTTAGCTGTCCTTTACCAAAGCCTAATCCATTCTATGCCAAAACATGCAAGTTAGTATTACTGTGTGTGCAAATCAAGATTCTGATGTCTTGTTGTGTCTTTTGACTTTTCCCTGTTAGGGGTCGCCACAGCAAAACTCCGGTCAGCTAATGATTGGCAGTAGATTTTTACGTGCCGAGTTGCCAGCTGTGACGCACAACCTTCAACGAAGGTACGCCCATTCACGCATGTCTCCACACAGAAGATGCTCTAGCTGAGAATCGAACAGGACAACGTCATACTGTGAGGCGGCAACGCTATCGCAGCACCACCACTGATTAATAAAAATCTCAGTGTGTCATCCTGGAAGTAGTTCAGCTGTTTGCCTCACTAATACTGATTAAGAAAATGAGTGAGAGAAGAATTAAAAAGAGCATAAAATTGCTGTTAGGGTTCTTGGCTGGCAGGCATGGAGGCATTTTTGGAATTGACACCAGCTTTAAGAATGTAACCTCTCCCTAGCTTTGGAGCCTGGAAAGTATATGTTTGCAGACTATATAACTTCTTGCTACTAAGAAAGTAAAATTCTCGAAAGGAAAATCTTTAAGAAAAAAATCCTATTTAGGAACAAATGTGCAGAAAAAAAAAATAACTACTGTAGTTATTTGTTTATTTATTTCCATTTGTATACCAGGAATGTTCTACTGGGCAAACAAGGATCTTGTAGCTCCAGGAGAAATAATAGAAGTAGTGCATATACAACACACAAAGTGCTCAGTTAACATGTAGCGGCATTACATATAAAACTCCATAAAAACTATTTACAGTAGTATTTCTACAACATACATAGGTTCATAGGTTCTTAGGTGTTTACTAGGCTAACAACCAGAAGGGCCTTTTAAAGCCTAGCCATCCCAAATCTTTGACTAGTTCTGGTACCCTTGATTAGTGTAAGCAGGGGGCTTGGGAGATGAAATATTTACAAGCAGGGTTCTGAGATAAGAACCATTTATAGGCTGCCTGTGTCCATTAGAGACACAGGTGCCAAACCAGAGATGAATTTCCTGTTCCTAATTCAATTTTCCAAGATACATTTGAATTGGGTTAGTGTTCCAGAGATAGGGTAGTCTCTGGGATACATACCTGTCTCTCCAGCAGGTACTATTTATATCTCAGGCAATGTTTAAGTCTTTAGAATGGGTAATTCTGGTGCTGTTTGTTTTGTAGATATGCAGGTGGTCCATCAGAGTGGGGTTTGACAATGCCTTGTATGCCAGGCATAGATCTCCCATTAATAGCCTGTAGGAGACAGAATACAAGGATAGGGCCTTGAGACGGCCTGTAGAGGACATGTTACTTACACTCCAAATTCTTTTAGTGAGGAACCTCTATGGACATTCCAATAGGATCATAGAAAGTTACTAGGTTATTGGCCCTGAGGCCCTTACAAGCCTAACCAAGAATTCAGCCCATGTTCCGACAAGCCAGCACCCAATGCCCCTGTCCAGAAAGTACTTAGGTGGAATCCCAGGGGTGTATTTTCTGTTCCCCATCCAGCTATCCAGGTTGTGCTTAAAAAGGGTTAATGAGATACTTTGCTTGAAGTGAAGAAAGAGTCTATTCCACAGAAGGGGGAGTCTCTGGGACACTTATCTGTCCAGCCAAAAGTCCTATTGATATCATAAACCAGGTTGAGGTCGTGTGTGTGGATTACTCAAGTGGAACTTGACTTGTGGATATGCAGCAGTCCCATCAAGCCAGGGTGTGAGATTACTTTGTATGCCAAACTGAGGTAATCTCTGAGGAGTTTGTATGAGACTGAGTAGAAGGACAGGGCTTTTAGCCTATCTGTGCAGGGTAGATGTTTGAGGCCCTGGATTCTCCTGGCGAGGAACCTCTGTGGTCTCTCCAGCTGCTGCACGTGCTTTGTAAGGTACATGCTGAAAGGGGCATTGTACTCAATAATGGGTCTTATAAGGAAAGAATACAGGGATGTTATGACTTCCTTGTCCCTGGATGAGATACCCTTACTAATGAGGTCGGTCATGTAGAAAGCTTTCCATACAACGGAGGCAACATGGTGGTCAAAAGCCAGTTTGCTATTAACCTGAATGCAAAAGTCCCTCACCACTGACTATGTGCTTAGGACCTTGTTATTAATGTGATAATTTGTGGGGATGTCACTCTCCCCAAAGGGGATGATGATGCATTTTATGGCATTTGGTTTGAGATCATGTTTCTGGCACCAGTCATTTGTTTGGGTGAGACTCTCTTGGAGGATGTCAATATCAGTAGGGAAATTGATGACAGTACCCAGCTTGCAGTCATCTGCAAACTTTGTCTGCCATAGCTCACTGGTTTTGGCCTGTACCTCAGAAAAGTATATCCCAAACAACAGAGGCCCCAAGACTGACCCCTGGGGTACACCATTCATTATGGGTCTACTGCTTAAGGTGGCTTCCCCTATTTTGACTAGGTGAGTTATATCAGTGAGCCAGTTTGCTACCCATTTGGTTACATATGGATTGATGCCTAGTTGAGAGAGTTAATCTATTATACCCGAGTGGGGAATAGTATCAAAGGTTTTGGCCAGGTTAAGGTAGGTAGTGTGCACCGTCTTCCCATCATCCATGGCTTTGGTGACTGTCTCAAAGCCACTGACCAAATTTAATAGGCATGATTTCCCCTTGACAAAACCAAACTGTGTGGGATTGAGTATTTGGAGGTTGTCAATGTCCTTGTTAATGAGGTCCATGATAATCCTTTCCATGGCCTTGGAAACCAGGCTAGTTAGGCTGATGGGTCTCTAATTGCCTGGATTGGTGGATGCTCCACTTTATGCAGAGGGATGACAATGGCTGTCCTCCTCTTGGCTGGGATGAAGCTGGTATTCAGGTTTTGGCTGAATAGGGTGCATAAAGGTGCTGCAAGTTCCTACCTGAGTTCATGTAGTATGGAGCCTGGGATGTTATCAGGTGCCATGGAGGCTGTATTTTTGCCTTTGAGAGGGAGTGATGACTTGCTCTCTAGAGATAAGGGAAGGAGGTAAGGTGCTGGGGATGTCCTGATTTACTTATGGGGGTGACAGAGGGGTGAAGTTTTCACTGAACCTTCCTGCCAGCAGGCTGGCTATATCTACGGAGTTTGTGTATGTGGTGTCCTTGACCACCAGTTCTGAACAGATCTGAGTGCTTCCTTTGAGACTGCAGACATATGTGAAGAAGGCCTTATGACTGTCTTTAGTAGATGTGGCCAGTTTGGACTGAAGTTTGCATTGGAGGATTTCACCAGTGTTCTTATTTGCTTGTTTAGGCTAAGGACAGATTGCTTCCAATCAGGCATCTGCTCTTTCTTGATCCTGGACAACAATTTTTTTTCATTTTATTATAGAGTTTATTTAGTGCAGATGTCCACCAGACAGGTTTACTTTTCCTTGAGGATGATGATTTTGTCATGTCTGGCATTCCTGATTCCATGCAACTATATAAATGCTCATATATTACTTTGGTGTAAGTTTGGACATATGTGCCAGTTCCTATGGAGGGGAGGGGGCAGTGAATCTGTTTATACCTTTCCTTAGGAGGCTGTAATCAGCTTTGGAGAAGTTTTTTTGTTTGACCCTAGCTGGCGGAGGGGGAGGGGGGGAGGGGGAGATGGTGACTTCAAAAGTGACTGCTCTGTGGTCAGATCTTACCTGGGAGGATGACACTGTTGGGATGCTGCAGTTGTTACTCATGTTGGTTAATACCAAGACCAAGATATTATCGCCTCTTGTGGGGTGTCAACCAACTGGTCCAAGGCATTTGCACTGACAAAATCAAGGAATCTCTGGGCATATGTGTTTTGGCATGAGTAGTTCTTCCAGTCTATGGTTGGATAGTTAAAGTCACCCAGGATCAGGGTAAAGGGTTGAATCTTGATAAATTTGAAGAGGTCCAGATAGGTGGAGTGGGCATCTTGAGTCAAAGTTTGGGGCCTGTAGCTAACTATGATTTGAATAGGGGTCTTGTCAATGGTTAACTGCACCAGGAATGTCTCCTGTGCATCATACTGTTTGACCAGCCTAGAAGTGTGTATGTCTTTAATATACATTGCAACTCCACCTCCTTCTGCTTTGCTGCCCATGGTTTGGGGTCTGAATGTATGAAAAGATGGGTAACCTGGTATGGCTGTGGTGCTCTCCACTGCTTTGAACCAGGTTTCTGTGACTGCACAAAAGTCTGCATCTTCCAGGGTTAAAAACCTTGCAATGAGTGCAGTTTCATGTTTAGACTCCTAGCATTTAGCAGCATGGCCTTTAATTTGCATTTTGATAACATTTTCACGTTGATAGTTTTGACCTAATGGCATTGCCTAAAGATGGCACTATGGAGGAGGCAAGAGCCTTTGCCAGAGGGCTGAAGCCCAAGGGACACAAATGCAGGCCATCTCTGGCAAAGCATCGTAGTCTGTCGATCATATCTTCTCAGTCTATCAGTTACTGGATCGCCTTGGAATAACACTAGAAAGTTAGCCAATTTTTAAAGTCAATCATTTTCATTTTGTATTGAGCCATCATTCTGTGTGATGGTAAAATACTGCTTAATGCTAGGAACATACCTGCCTGGGACACATATTCAGAAAGCTCGATCATGTCTCTCTTCATATAGTCCAGGGAGGTATGTCTCAAGTCATTCACATCAACATGGACTATGACAGAGCCATAACAGTACCTGTTGTTGAGAGACTTGAGTGCATGAGTGATATGGTGGATTCTGGCACCTGACAAACAACTAACCATGACTTTTTCCTTATCCAGCCTGCTGAGGGGCACATCTGTGTGTCTCACAATGGAGTCTCCTATGACTAAAATGTTGGGTTTATGTTTAGGCCTTAGGATCTGTGAGACACAGATCTGTGAACTATGTGTGGTATGTGGTGTGGTGGGCAGTGGAGTTTGCATGTGTTTTTGCCTTGGAGGCCTCTTTTGTTTGGGTATGTTTTTGATGAGTACCTCTGCCTATGTAGGTGCATGTTGTGTAGATGTGGTGTTTGTGTTGATAACCTTCTCAGTGCCAGATATACTGGCTTGTGAGGGAGAGAACATAGACTCTAGGTTCTTAATGTAATTGCACTGCTCACAAATTGTGTTCCTAGGTGATAGTAGTAGAGGGTTGTCTGTGTACATGAGCCATTTGCTACACTGTCTCAGGATGCCCATATCAACAAGGCTGGCAGGATGAACCATAGGAAATTGTCCATCTATATTTGTCAGAATCTGAGGAAGAGAGGCAAGAGAGAGTTAAGGGAGGTAAAGGACAGAATGTCTAAGAGGAGTCCAACTAGGTGATCACATAAGTGCTACTAAGGGAAAACTTGTAGCTGGAATACCTCACAATGGGTGAAAAACAGTGCAGTTGTGGTGCGTGATGTGCACACAAGCTCAAACCAGCTCAAATGTGGGGTTTAAATACCACAAAAAATAGTAAGACAGAAATCTAGTCAATCCTGCCATTCCATGGTTTCTTTACCAGCCTGTGCCAGACAAGGTCCAGGCAGCTCTGCTACTCTCACTAGCAGAGGAGACAGGCCTCTACCAACACAATATGGCTGCCAGAAACACAGAAGACAAACACAAGATGGATGACAGAAACACAGAAGGCAGAAATAAACAGCTCTGGGTACAGCAAACCTTGTACCTAGACTATGCTACTCAATTTAAGGGTAAGAACACAGTAAAGCTCACAAAAAAAAAAAAAAAAAAACAGATTAACCACTTACAGACAAAAACACAACTCACAGTATGAAAAAATACAGTTAAACAGTAATGAAATACAGTTAATCCGTAAATTGCTTTTAAAACACTGCAAATGTGATGAATTAGCTCACAATCACAGCAATAAAAACATCTCAAATAAAGCAGCAATTCAGTAGAATTGTTTGTGTCTTTTGGCTTTTCCCGGTTAGGGGTCGCCACAGCGGAACTCCGGTCCACTAATGATTGGTAGTTGATTTTTATGTGCCGAGTTACCAGCCCTGACGCACAACTTTCAATGAAGGTACGCCCATTTATGCATGTCTCCACGCAGAAGACGCTGTAGCTGAGAATCGAACCGGACAGCGTCGCAATTCAGTAGAATACACTCATCAATTTAGTCAGGCTACTGACAAGCAGTATCAAATGCGGCCAACTAAATGCAGTTGAACACCTAAGTACAAGCAGCAAAATGAAGTAGGAAGAGGCACAATATATATTTTTAAGTAGAAAGTGAGAAGAGAGAAGATAATTCAAGGTTAAGAAGCTAAAGGGGTGGGCCCTCACAACTGATCATCCTGTACTCAGTAGAATGAACTGATACAATAGGACTGGGAGGAGTGTTCAATACCAAATTTATAGAAGAGGTGGGCAACTCAAAAGCCACCAAGCTTTAAGACCACAACAACAGTTGGGCAAGTTGGTAGGGATACAAGATCAGAACAGAGCTAGGGATTCAATTCACTAAGCCTAAAAAACAGTTGCGCAGTTTAAACAGATACACAACAAATATTGTTTTAGTTAATCAGAAGTGCAGAAAACAGCTGAAAATAAGCACTTATCTTTTGTAATCTCACAAAAGGTTTTTGGCAAACAGTCGGGCAAGGGCAGAAGGCTTAACTCACTGCAGCTTTGAGCAAACAAGCACAATCTGGTTTAAACATTGGCTATTTAAGACAAAGAAACAGGAACCAGCCAAAGTTCAAATTGTCCAATCAAAAACATCTTAAAACAGAGCCCTGTAGCAGTAACTCTAGTCATATCAGACCAAAATGAACCTCCCTCCCATGAAGCAACAGCTAGGCCTCTCTAGACAAAAGATTAAGTTTACTACAAGCTCCAAAGGTCACAAACAGTGCTAGATTCACCTCTATGCTAGAGTTTATCAAGTGCAGCAACAGATAAAATGAAGAAAACAAGCAGAGAAAACAAAAAAGAGACAAAGATCAGAACAGAGGTAAGATTCAGTTCACTAAGCCTAAAAACAGTTGCACAGTTTAAGCAGATATGCAGAAAATATAGTTTTAGTTAATCAGAAGTGCAGAAAACAGTTGAAAATAAGCACTTATCTTTTATAGTATCACAGCAGGTTTTTGAAAAACAGCAGAGCAAGAGCAGAAGGCCTAACTCACTGCAGCCTTGACCCAACCCAATTAGGTTTTGTCAAGAGCAGGTCATGCCTACTCAACCCAGCTATTGTATATGCCTGGTTAGGAACATACCAAATGGGGCATTGTACTAGATAGGTCTGATGAATGCTGAATACAGTGGAACAATGAGTTCCTTGGACCTAGATGCCATACCTTTATTTATAAGTTGCGCAACAAAGAATGATTTCCTCACTACTATAGACACGTAATAGTCAAAGGCTAGATCACGGTCTATGTGTGTCCCAAGTCCCTGACTACTGGTTCAACTGTTATGGGTATGTTGTCAATATAGTAGTTACCAGGGGTGGATGACTTCCAAAAGGATACTATTATGCATTTGTTGGCATTTATTTTTAGTCCATGGCTCTGACACCAGTTATTTGTCTGTGTCAGCCCTTCCTGGAGAACATTTGTGTTGGTGTGAGACTCAAAGACAGCTCCTAATTTTCAATCATCTGCAAATTTAGTCAGCCAGAGGCCACTGATATTTGCCTTGGCTTCAGAAAATGCCAAATAGGAGAGGTCCCAGGAACTACCCCTGAGGGACTCTGCTTGTGACTGGCCTCACTGTAGAGGTGTCCTCCCAAAGTCTAACTTCCTGGGTCCTATCTGTGAGCCAGTTGGCTATCCACTGAGTGACATAAGGGTTTTTACCTAACCTGTTGAGTTTGTAAACAATGCTCGAGTAGGGCATTGTGTCTAATGCCTTGGCCAGGTCAAGCTAGGCAGTGTGAACCATTTTGTGCTCATCAATTGCTTTGGTGACCTTCTCAAAGACGTCTACCAGGTTGAGTAGGCATGACCTGCTCTTGACAAAACCAAATTGGGTTGTGTCCAGTGTCTGGATATGTCATTACTGATTATTCCCATGATAATTCTTTCCATGGCTTTCAATATGAGACTAGTGAGACGTATGGGTCTGTAGTTTCCAGGGTCTGTAGATGGGCCACCTTTATGTAGAGGGATAACTGTTGCTGTTCTCCATTCATGAGGCACAAAGCCTGTTTGGAAGCTTCAGTTAAATAGAAATTCCAGAGGGCTTGATAGGTCATGTTTTATGCTATTTAGAAGGCATCCTGGGATATTGTCTGGGCCCAATGATGCAGTGTTCTTGGCCTTCGAGAGAGCATTAAGGACCTATTGCCTAGTGATAGCAACGTGGGTTATATTTGATGATATTTCCTTAGGGAAGATTGAGGGAAAGAGATGGGTAAAGTTGGAGCTGAATTTGTTGGCCAGTAGGTTTGCTATATCCTCTGGCTCAGTATATTTGGCTTTATTTACAATGTGTTCTGCACACAATTGTGTATTGCCTTTGAGGTTGCAGACATAGCCAAAAAATGCCTCAAATTTGGCTTTGGTAGACTTTATTTGTCCTCTGAGTTGTTTGTTTAGTTTGATGAGAGTGCTTTTATCCTGCTGGGTGCTGCACCTCCTCATTTTTGCCATGATTTTCTTCCTTCTGTTATACAGCCTATTGATTTTGTGATTCTACCAGGGTGGCTTGTTTTCTGTTAGTTCTGTACTTCCTCCTGGTGGGTACAGCTGCCTCTATGCAGCTATTAATATGCTTATATAGGGCCTCAGTGAACAGTTCTGTAAAAGCAACAGTGTTCTCAGGGTTTTGGGGGGCTTGGAATTTTGCTAGGTTATCACTTAACAGTGAGAAGTTAGCCTTAGAGTAGTTTGTGAATATTCGGGAGTTGGCTGGGGTTCCACGTTTTATTTTCACTTCAAAGAAGACCATTTTGTGGTCTGACCTCACCAAAGAAGACATTACACTAGGGGGTGTGCAGCACTCTCACACATTCATGAGTACGGTTGCACCCCTGGTCGGTGTATTGACAATCTTGCCCAGGGAGTTTGTGTTTACAAAAACAGGAATCTCTGTGCATGTATGTTTGATGTCATATACGATTCCAAGTTAATAGTAGGGTAATTAATGGCACCCATAAATATGGTATTGGGTTGGAATGTTAGTGTTTCTAATAAATTTAAATACATGGTGTGGGTTTCCTGGGTCATACAGGGGAACCTATAGCTTGCAAGGAAGTAGTATTGGATTTTACCTATGGTGATTTGAACATGGAGCAGCTCAAGTGCATTGTCATGTTTGACCAGCCTTGAAGTATATTTACTTTTGATGTAAATAGAGATACCTTCACCTTTAGTTCCTGCCTGTGAAGTAACTGGCCTAAATGTGTAGAAGGCATTATAACCTTGCAATGTCAGTGTGCTGTCTGCAGCTTTAAACCATGTCTCTGTGACCACACAGACATCAGCATTCTCTAGGGTGAAGAGATCTTCAAGGAAGTAGAGTTTTTAGTTTAGACTTCTGACATTGATCAGTAATAACTTTTTCTTGGTTTTGATTTGCTGTGTCGGAAGTACTTTCAGTTTGGCATTGCCTAAAAAAGGCACTATGGGGAAAACAATGTTTTAGCTAAATATCAAAAACCTAGAGGGGAGAGGTGCAGACCATCCCTGGCAAAGCAACATGGTCTGTTGACCATCTCTTTCCATACTGCAAATATTGCATCCACTTAGAATGACACCAGAAACTAAGCCAATTATTAAAGTCAGTAATCTTTTGTTCGCATTGTGACATTATCCTTGGATAAGGTAAAATGCCACTCAATGCTAGGCTCATACCAGCCTGGGACACATATTCCAAGAGCACCATAATGCCTCTCTTCATACTGTCTAGGGATGTATGTCTCCGGTCATTTACACCCATATGGACTATGACAGAGTCATACTGGTAGTTGTGGTCTAACGATCTGAGTGCATGCATAATGTGATGGATTCTAGCCCGTGATAAGCAACTGACTATGACTTTCTTCTTACTCATCCTGGTGAGATGGCCATCAGTGTGTCTTACAATGGAGTCACTGATGACTAGAAATATGGATTGTGTGGTGGCTTGCATTATAGGCTTAGAAGTAGAAGCTCCAAGAAATGTGGCTTTATGTGTTGATGTGGGCGTTGTTTTGAAAGAGGGCATTTGGGGCTTCTGAGGGTATTTGTTATGTGTAGGTCATCTAGGAGGTCTTTGGGGTTTAAGAAGGTTACATTTAAGTGTCTTTGAATTGTGTGATGGGTGCAGCATGTACTGACAACTGTGTTGACATTAGGAGTGCTTTTATGTAGGAGCTTTGCATACGGTGACAGTGTGTAAATACAGCTCTGAAATACCATATTTGAGAATTAAATGGTTGTCAGTAAAAATGAGACAATTTCTACATTGCCTCAGGATGCTCATATCCACCAAGTTGGTAACAGAGATAGCAGGAAAGTTCATATCCATGTCAGCAAACCTTTTTTATTGATTAGACAGCTGGAGTGAGAATGTAAAGCAATGTCAGGAGTAGCTGGGTTTGTAACTCTGGGGGTAGTGCTTGTCGTTGCAAACTAGTTGTCCTAGGTGCAACTAGGTTTTGGTGAAATTTTAATTGTGCTTTTACAGGAAAAATGTCACTCAAGGTGCCTCTGTGTATACAGGGCACTGCCAAACACTTGAGGGGAAACTAATAATTAGGCCCTGATGATTTATGGACAAATCAAGCAGTACTTACCGAAAAGAAAGAATTGCTTGTCAGGTATGATGAAAAGAAGGAAGTCACGTGAATGGCTACTACAATACTGGTCTCACCACAGCTTCACTCTGCTGGGATACGATGCTTCTTTGCTTTTTCTCTCAGCAGAAACAAAACAGTAGCACCAATCCCAGAATGAGAAGCAGGCCACAGCCTGTTTGGTGATCCACAGTCTTGTTCTAGATGATGCGAGGGTCTGTAGGTTTGTTGCAGCCTTTTCATGGTAGATGCCATGAAATGCAACCAGACCAATCATCAAGTACAGACACTCACTACCCAACCAAAAATAGTCAGGAATCCATGCACTCTGCTCTTTCTCTTACCAGGAGCAAAATTGTAAGCACAAATTCCAAGCTGGCACCTATGAATCAATTATTAGGCTTTCTGGTGATCAGCAGTCTCCAGGAAATAATGTCCCTGTCTCTCATCAGGAGAAAACAGAAGCATTAATCCCAAGATGACTACTGAGATGCAGAATGTGGGTTCTCCAATAATTGGGACTAGATGCTGGAGACTTTAAAGCTAAGATGGAAGAATGGGTTAATGTCCTAAGAACTGCAGTGTTCACTAAGCAGTGACATATGAATGGGGGGGTAACTAAGCTTCAGCTATCTTAGTGGAGAATACATGGGTAACATTAGCAGCATTACATACAAAGTGATAATGACTAAACAGATAATTATGAAATAAGTATATCTTGCAGCAACGTAATCAACACTGAGTGCAATTAAGTAGCAGTACATTAGGTCAGATACAATTATATGCATTTTGTCATAAGAAGAGTAGAAGACAGAAAAATGAGAGAAAAGAAAAAGTCACTAGCATGTATATATACATAGAAAAGGTAGTTTAGGAATAATTTAACCTGGGGAATAGCAGGGGCATAGCCAGGAGTCAAGCAGGAAGGAGCAGTTTTCATTTATCGTTGAAGATATGTGTTGTTGTGGAGTTTGATTGGAAGGGGAAATTATTTCCAGAATTTTGAGATACGATTAGAGTACATAGCATTTCCTGCTTTTTTGTAAGTTTTTGATTTGAGAGGAGATGTTTGCCAGTAGTGCATAGAGCTCTACCGGTGGAGTGGAGTTGTATTATACCACTTAGGGCATGCTTCAGAGTCGATGACTAATCTGGGTGCAAACTGAAATTGAAAGTAGGTAAGGTAGCTCAAGCCAATCCAAGTGCCTGAGGGAAACAGGGAGAGAGATGCGGAGTATATCTTGTTGAAAGCAAGTTTGTTCATTTCATTACAGTGTTGCTCCAGTTTAGGTGTCAGGGTGAACTGGAGTTTGGTGAAAATAGGAGAGACATACAGAAGTGTAGACAGCAAATAGGTGGATGCTAATGTTATCCAGCTGCTTTTAGACGCAATATTGTTTGGCTCTATATAGCAGACCTAAATTCTGATGACTTTTTTGATTGCTTGTTGGATGTGGATGTGAAATGTCATTATGTCATCTACTGTAGCCTCTAGTAATTTAGTATTGGAAACTACATCTATATTTCTGTTATTTGCAAATTTTTGTTATTTGCAAAGGTGATTTGAACATTAGCTTTGCATTTGGTATGAGGATTAGGAGTGAAAAGGAGTTTTGTCTTTTTTTAGTTTAGTAGTAGGTATGATTTTGCTTGCCAGTTTACTATGGAAGAGAATGAATCTTGTGTGAGCTATTTGACAAGAACTGGATTTTTTTGACAGAGCAGATAAGGGTTGCATCATCAGTGTATTGGACTAGTCTGAGGCAGTATGCATATTATTGATAGATATATTAAACAGTACTTGCTCTACTGTGGAACTTTGGTGAATAATGGCAGAGTGGTAAAAAGGTAGAGATGCTAGACTGCCATTTAACAGCTCTGTCAGACAGACTGAGGAGCCTGGAGCTAGAGTAGGATAGATCAGGGGATGAAAGCTGATGGAGCAGTTTATTATGAGACACAGTGTCAAAAGCTTTAGATCGAGTCAATAAAAGGACACATACAATATTACCTGGAGTCATACCTCTCAACCTGTTAGAGCAAGAAATCTGGACAAAGGCCCAAAACAGGGACACTTTCTAAATATTGGTCTTACAAACTTAGAACATTGGTAGAATAACAGGTTTTGCATTAGCATGAATTTTCTGAAGGATATGAAGTCTGAATCTTAAATATCTGTCATTATTTTGAAACTTCAGTCTTTAATGATTTACAACTAATTTGCTAGAAAACCATAATTTTATGAAAAACAGACCAAAACTTTGAGGCCAGAATCTGGACATTCTGCGACAATCTGTACAGTTGAGAGGTATGACTGTATTGCATCTATGAGTAATGCTATTACTGAATTCTATGAGTGCAATGGTGGTATTGTAATTTGCTCTTATGCCCTGTTGAATAAGGAAGAGGAGGTTGTGGTTGGAGAGTTGAGAAAGGATGGAGTTTTCTAAGATTTTTTATGGGGGAAAGGCTTTGCTATGATTCTATAGCTGGAATGATTAATTGTTTTTCCCAGAAACATAGCTGGTTCAACCAGCACAGTGGGCTGGGACTATGAACCATCTCCCTACCCCCTTTACTCCATTGTAAATGATTGGCTTATTACAGTTAGATCTACACCCTTCCCTGCTCTTCCACTGAAGATAAATAAAGGCATTCCTTCCACTGGCACACTAAACAGGTGGTTAACAACACACTCACCCTTCCTGTCTAGACACCACTCAGGTCCAGTTTCTGTGCCTTGCCCCCAACCCTCCTTCAACATACCATATTAAAGACAGTTTAAACCCTGCCTGCATGGGGTGCTATTGCATTCATGTTTTAGTTAAAAACTTTTTCTTCATTTAAAACCATAGCAAACTCCTTGCTGCAAATATAGCAAACAGTTGCTACAGCTACAGCACTCAGGTTTTAGTTAGGAAAGAAATTACATTTATATTTATATATATATATATATATATATATATATATATATATATATATGTATGTATGTATGTATGTATAATTTACTTTTAACTGTAGCAAAATGTTTGCTACAATATAGCATGCAGTTGCTACAGTTTAGACCACACACAAGGCATTACAGCTCTCAAGTTTGATCGCAAATGCAATACCAACTTTTAAAAGCCATTATTGCATTAAGGAAAGATTGTGGTCATCTTATCATGCCCCCAGAACTTTTCACCTGGGGCAATTGCCCTTATTGCCCCACCCTAGCTATGCTACTGGTATTTCCCACTTTGTGCAGTTGTGAGATTAATGCTTTTTTCCATTGGGAAGGGACGTAAGACTGCTGGATGGATCTGTTAATAAGTATTGAAGTGAGGTAGCCCATGACATCTGCAGTGATTTTCAAGTATTGAGCATTTAGATTATCTGCAGCTAGGGTGGTAGGTTAGTTTTAAGAGGTGCTGCTTATTGATGGAGGTTAGAGAGTGTTGATAAGCAAAGTGTTCTGTTTGCTGCTGACTTGGAAGTTAAGCTGTGGTGAATGGTTAGTGTTTATGTTAAGCAGTGATTTCATGGTGTTCATGAAGTAGGAGGTAAATAATGAAGTGATATTGTCTGGGTACATGAATGGGTATTTATTGGGCTGCTCAGTTCTACCTGGGAATAAAAGTTTTTTTGATGGAGCTACAAAAAGTAACAAGAGTTTTTGGTGATTGCTTTGTAAGTTAAATAATGATTTATTTTATTGTTTTTAACTTTTGTTTTGGTTTGATTGCAAAGGTTTCTGAAATTTTGGAGATTCTCCTGCATTTTTTTAACTTGCCATGTTTTTAATGCCTTATCCTTGTCTGCATTCATTTTTTTTTGGTTGTTTCAGATAGCCAGGGACAGTGTTTTGTTTGAACCTCTTTCTGCTTATGGGTGACAGTTTGTTGAGAACACTGACAATGGTAGTATTAAATAGGTGGACTGCATCATCCAGGGTAAGGGTTTTAGAGTACTTTAGTTTACAGAAGTAAGAACGGTTAATAGTTTATTAAAGTTTGTTAGATTTCATACTTCTTTAAAATGGTATTTCCTGGGTTGGGGAGTTATATGTTTAAGGGCAAATATTGGTAGATGATCTGTAAATGTATCTGGTAAGGTGCCTGAAGATAACATTTTATCAGGCTTGTTTATTAGAAATCAGTGTAGTGTTAATTTTTTCCTATTTGACTTTTTGAGTGTGGTCAGAGTATGAATGAGTTAAGAGCAACTACAAGCTTACTGACAGTAAGGGAGAATCAAAGGTGCGGGACAGCCAATCTATGCTTAAGTCATGCAGGGTCATAGGTCTCAACGTCTTAAGAGGCCAATGTGCAACACAGACCTCCAGCAATGTGTGACAAACACTCAAAATGTGGAATACACTATTTTTGCACTGCTTGAAAACACATAATTTTCATGGGACCTGGTTGAAGTGGGCTTCCTGCCAGAAGTACTAAGTTAGCAAATACTGTTTTTAAAATTCAATAGGACGCAAGTCAGATAAAACAAAGTCAGCAAAACCATTATTAAAATGCAATATACTCAGTAGCAAATACCTACATAACATTATTCAAGTACTTCTATTAAAAAAATGCTCTTCAGCACCTGCTTTTCCAACTCCTCCACATTTTCTCCAAACTAAATCCGTTGACTCAACCAATCAAGGACAAATCAGAGCAGAATCAGAGACAAATAAAGAACTGGTCAGGGATACTTTTAAATATTGCTACCATGACCTTTAGCATTGGCAGAATAAGAGAATGTGAATTAATACACATTTTCTGAAATAAAAGTGCATAACCTGTCATTATTTATTAAACATAATGCACCACCTTTTCTCCAAAAGTCACCAGCCTGGCTCTCAATGAATCAGGGACAAATCCAGAAATAATCAGAGACACCAGCCTGGCTCTCAATGAATCATGGACAAATCCAGAAATAATCAGAGACACCAGCCTGGCTCTCAATGAATCAGGGACAAATCCAGAAATAATCAGAGACACCAGCCTGGCTCTCAATGAATCAGGGACAAATCCAAACATAATCAGAGACACTTAAAATACTGTTGCTTTTAACATGAGATAGCATAGAATAGAGAATGTGAATTAATATATGCTTTTTGAAATAAATTTATAATTCTAATTCTTGTCATTTCTTATGTCAATAAAATGTGGCATTGGAAAACCTGGTGTGGTTCTTTAACTCTGTCTAGGACGTCATTTTTCAGAGAAACTCATACATTATTTAAACTCTAAAGCTTAACAGCAAGTTTTGCAATTCCATTATTGTATTGTACTGACCTTTAAACCTTGACAAATCTTAAATGAAACTCACCAGGGTTTATCACAAATGAAAAATGCATTCAAAGAGATTTGTGGGATGATTTTTGTGTCTTGCTTAATTTAACGAATATTATACCTTTGCTTAGGAATGACAGCCATAAACATGAAAGTGTAAAGTGTTTGATAGAGGAGTGACTTCCATATTAATAATGCTCACACTCTAGGGTTTTTTATCACATTCAACTTTAAATGTGGTGGCTGTGATGACTGCTTGTTATTGGGTACAATACGGTTGAAATTTTGTGGCAGTAGTGTGTCCTTTATTAAATGTCCCTTTTTTTGATTTGACCTATCATCAGTTTATATATTTTCTAGGGCATGCTCAGCATATTAATGCTGTTGTAATGTGAGCCAGCATTTCAAATTCTGAAACTTTCTCTCCTCTTGAAAAGACGCCTCAACATACTTTTACTTTATATTTGTACTTTACAATCTGAGACCATTTACATTTGATCTGAGAAAGTAAATCAAGTATTTTAGCCATCTTTTCTGCTTTTAGATGATTTATCTGGATTTATGCTGGCAAAGTAATAATTTCTGATTTTTAATTTAACTTATGTTAGTGAGATAAATGTTCCAGTTAACAAAGAAAGCAGCTCAAAATAATTCAGTTGTTAGAAGCAAAATTAATCACGTTGAGATTATGCTCATTAGTCCTAGATACCTGCTCACAGCCAATAAAACTACTCCCCGAACATCTGAGCATGCAATGAGGAAGAGGTGTTCCCTTGGCCAGCAGAGCACAGTTGTTTCTGAATGGAACATAGTCAGCAGGGAGGGCAGCACTGAGCATGTAATCAGGGCCGGTCCTAGTATTTTGGGGGCCCCCAGCAAGTTTCAAGTTGGGGGCCCTACCCAAGAGAATATAAAAAGTATGACAATATTGCCATCACGCCTCCTTTCCTATCAAGCTCATGCAGCACCATTTAACAATTACTGTGTAGTGTTATTACATTCAGACCATTAAAAAGACTTGAAATGTCAAGGTATACAGTGGCTGGCATTTAGTACCAATGTTACATTATGACAAGCCCCTGTACCACAGTAAGGCAGCCACTCACAATGGTGCACACACACACACACACACACACACACACACACACTGACTGGGACTGTGCAGTGGTGCAGCAGTTAACTTTGTCACCCCCCCCCCAGCAAGAGGTTTTCTGGTTCAATTCTCAGCTGGAGTGCCCTCTGTGTGGAGTCTGCATGTCCTCCCTGTGTTCGTGTGGTTTCCTCCCACATTCCAAAGACATGCTTCTGCAGCATTTCTGCCTGAGCCTCTGCTCAAAATAGGCTCTGTCCTAGTCGGACCTTACCGCTCAACAAATGTTAAATAAATAAAATTTAGTACCAATAAATTACGACAAGCAACTGTGCCACAGCAAGATAGCCACACACATAGGTTCACAAACTGACTGGCATTTAATACTAATGTTACATTACAATAAGCCCCTGTGCTACAGCAAGGTAGCCACTCACAAATACACACACACACACACACACACACTGACTGGCATTTAATGGTAATGTTGTTACATTATGGCAAGCCTCTGTTCAGCATCAAGGTAGCCAGTCCCACAGAGGTACACAAAGACACCCACACAGACTGCCTCACACAGGACAGAGACACGAGGCAGACAGTTACACAGACTCGCAGACAGGACATAAACACCCACACATGATAGACAGCACTACAGTAAGACTGAACATTAAGAATTTAAAATACCGGGCTTATGAACTAATAATGATGCTAGAATAAGATTTTGCAGTAGCATGCGTTGTGTGACCCCACATTTTTAGGTTCATAGGTAGGTACTAGGCTATCGGCCCTAGGGCCCATACAAGCCTAGCCAAAAAATGTACCCTGGCTTTTGCTACCCAAGAAAATTATTTTCCTGTGCCCCTGTCAAACAGAGCCACAGAAGTGATCCCCGGGGTGAATTTCCCATTTCCCATCCAATCATCAAGATTTTTCTTGAATAGTGCTAATGAGGAGCTCTGTTTGACATAGATATGTAGTCTGTTCCAGAGTATGGGAAGTCTCTGGGACAGGAATCTATCCCTCCAGCATGTTCTGTTTATTGTGGTGACAAGGTTTAGGTCCCTAGAGCGTGTAGCTCAGAGGGATTGGGATTTCTTTAAGTGGAGCATGTCCAACAGCTCTGGGTTTGACATAGCTTTGTATGTTAGGCAGAGATCGCCCCTGAGTAGGCGATATGTGATGGAGTAAAGCTGAAGTTTTTTGAGATGGTCTGCATAGTGCATCTGTTTGAGGCCAGTGATCCTCTTTGTGAGGTATTTCTGTGGTCTTTCCAGTTGTTGTAGATGTCTTGTGAGGTACATACCAAAAGGGGCATTGTACTCTATAATGGGTCTAATGAGTGATGAGTAGAGGGGAACAATGACCTCTTTTTTTCTGGATGAGAATCCTTTTGTGATGAGATGAGCCATGTAGAAGGATTTCCTGACCACTGTGGCAATGTGATTATCAAAGGAGAGACTACTGTCCACCTATGTCCCAAGGTCTCATCACATTTTCGGCATTAAGTAGACTACCAGCTATGTGGTAGTTCATGGGTACAGAGTTTTTACCAAAGGGGATGACAATACACTTTTTGGCACTGAGCTTCAGGCCATGGCTTTGACACCAGGTATCTGTCTCAGTGAGGCCCTTTTGTAGTTTGTCCACATCGTTAGGAGTTTTGATTATGGCTCCTAGTTTGCAGTCATCTGCAAACTTTGTTAGCCAAAGACCTTCTGTGTTGGCCTGCACCTCAGAGAAGTAGATACCAAACAGGAGATGACCCAGGACTGAACCCTGTGGTATTCCACTTGTCACTGGTCTGATGTCGGATTTGGAATCCGCTAATTTTACAGTGTGGGTTCTGTCCATGAGCCAGTTAGCAACCCATCTTGTGACATAGGGATTTATACCTAGTTTAGTGAGGTTATCTATAATTCCAGAGTGAGGGATGGTGTCGAAAGCCTTGGCGAGATCTAGATAAGCTGTGTGAACCATTTTACCCTCATCTATGGCTTTGGTGACTGCTTCAAAGAAGTCAATCAGGTTTAGGAGACATGATCTGCCTTTTACAAATCCAAACTGGATAGTGTCCAGAGTCTGGAGATTACCAATGTCTTTGTTTATGAGTTCCACAATGATACATTCCATGGCCTTGCAGACCAGGCTCGTCAGGCTAATGGGGCGGTAGTTCCCGGGGTCCATCGTGGCTCCCCCTTTGTGGAGTGGGATAACCATCGCAGTGTGCAATTCAGTGGGTACAAAGCCTAAGGGGAGGCTATGATTGAACATGGTACTTAGGTAGGGTGCCAGTTCATTCTGTAGTTCATGTAAAACCTTTTGAAGAACAGACCAAAACTAACAAACATCTGGACATTGTGCAACATTCTCACAGCCCCTACCAACCTCCTAACCTCTCAGCATAATTCCAAAGCTGAAAATAATTGCAGAACAAAGGTGTACCATCAAGGATAGTTACAAACATTGCTATGATAAACTTAGAAAGATATTAGAATAACAGGGATTGCATTAGCATTCATTACAATAATCATTACATTCTGCAGAACTCTCATAGCCCCCCAAAAGTCTCAGCACAATTCTAGAGGAGGTACAAACAAAAAAAAAAAAAAACAAGACAAGGACGTAACATTAGGGGATTTAAAGCATTGTGGTTATGAACTGATAAAGATGGTAGGATGGTAGAATAACAGATTTTTTCCAGTAGCATGCATTGTGTGAAGTCACATTTTTGACGACTAACAGACCAAAAATACAGGTCAAACATCTAAACATTGTGCAACATTCTCACAGCCCCTACCCCTCTCCTCTAACCTCACAGCTTAATAATTCCAGACAAAGCCCCCCCCTCCAAAAAAAAAGAAAATGCAAAACAAAGGCATGACATCAGGGATAGTTTGAAACTTTGCTATGATCAACTTCGATAGTAGAACAGGGGTTGCACTGGCACGCATTAAGACATCAGTACATTCTGCAGAATTGTCACAGCCCTTACCCCCCAGTATCTCAGCACAATAAATCTGGATGAAGTGAAAGTAAAATAAAAACACAAAGGCATAACATAAAAAACAATATGCTTATCAGCAAATATACTGATGGAATAACAGATTATGAAGTAAAATGCATTGCGTACCCCACATGTTTTAATGAAAATAGATACATACCAGGCAAACATCTGAATATTGCACAACATTCTCACAGACTGTAACCCCCCCCCCACCAACCTGTCAGCACAATAACTCTAGACAAAGCAAAAAATTATCATAGAACAAAGGCGTACCATCAGGGATAGTTGTAAACGCTGCCTGTGTACACAATACTAGTATAACAGGGTTTGCATTGGTATACACTAAAACAGCAGCTGTACATTCTGCAACATTCTCACAGCCACTAACTCCCCTCCCAACCTCTCAGCACAATAATTCTGGACAAAAAATGATCATAGAACAAAGGTGTAGCATCAGGCATAGTTGTAAACATTGCCGGTATACACAAAACATACTAGCAGAACAGGATTTGAATTGGTATACATTAAAACATCTGTATATTCTGCAGCATTCTCACAGCCACTATCCCCCACTACCAATATTTCATCACAATTGTACACAAAACAAAAATGCAATACTGAATATTCTTATGCAAGACTAGATAAAAAAAACTACATCAAATCTGGACATTAATTACAAACAAGCCTTCCTTCCTCAGTCTCTTAGCAGAAGAATTCTGGACAAAGATAAAATAAACCTGTTACAACCACAGCCCCTCACCCCCCACACGCACACAGACAAATCATCTTAGTGCAACAACTCTGCAGAAAAAAAATTATACAATCCTCTCCCTAGCCCCCCCCAGCAAAAAATAAAGTTAAAAATAAACCCAGCAACTTATCTTTTCTGCAGTTGATAGAAGGCTGCTACTAATTCTCTGCTTGCTTCTACTACATGCAGACCAGACTTGTTCAGCCCTTTTAAATTGCCCTCAAAAGGACAGTTTTTCAGATCTTTTAGAAATTGCCCTTACAAGGGCAGTTAACATAGAGCTGCTTTGCTGGTCCCAGTGTCGTTCCAGCAAAACCTGCCTCCTCCATCCATCCTCACAGCGTACCTCTCAACATCTTAGCATGAAAAATCTGGACAAAGCCAAAAATAATAGGGGTACAAAGGCTTAAAAATAGGGACAATTTCCAAATATTGCTTATATAAACTTACAAACTTGCTTTCAGACTTTGCTTTAGCATACATTTTTCTGACGAATATAAAGTCTAAAACTTAAATGTATGCGTCTGCTATTTTTTAGTGACTTCAATACTCATTACTGCATAAGAAAACCACAAATTTTATGAAGAACAAACCAAATATATAAAGCAAAAATCTGGATATTCTTAAAAATCTGGGCAGTTCAGATATGTGCCTAATGTCGACAATCAAAAGAACTGACCAAACAGACCACATATTAAGGTAAACCCAATCAGGAAGCTAGAACTTGCTTCTTGATTGGTACAGCCAATCAGGTCCCTTGCTTCACTGAAGCGGACCTGATTGAGAGCAGCTAACAAGTAAAGCAAGGGACCTGGTTGGCTGCAGCCTTCAAGGAAGCAAGTTCTTTCAGGGAAAAAAAAAGGAGGAATCGCATGATGGCGCTGCCGAATGAACGAGGTGCCAAGCAAGGAGTGGAAGCGATGTTGAAACCCGCGGCTGCTTCATATGGGGGCCCTCGTACGTGGGGAGATAATCAGGGGTGCCCATTTGGCTGGTGCCTAATGCTGGCCATGCATGTAATGGAAGGGAGAATTGCATAGTCAGGCACAAAAAAGTTCACACGTTTTCTTGAAAATGTAACGTACTTGACTGGCTTATATATTTCAATGCTGATTGGCTATAACGGTGATATACAAGCCAGTCAAAAGTCACAAAGCAGAGCAAGGGCTGCTCAATGCGAACAGCAGGCTTAATCGATCACAAATGTGGAGTGTTCCACACAACCCGGACACTTGGTTGCTCAGGGTGTGACTCTGCATGTGAGTGTATAGTGCAGAAGAACTACCATGGCAGGGCTGTTCACATGATGCTGTAAACCTTGGTACTAGATGACTATCATGGTTTAAGTGACACCCCATCTCCATGTGCAAAAATGGGAAAATGGGGTTGTGGATGAATAGATGGATGGATAACCAATACCATCCATCTGGATAACAAAACCTTAGAGACATCATCCTTCATAGAAGTAGACCTTTCCCAACAATTAGTACAAACGTCATGTTAAACTGGATTCATTAAACAACTCTGTCTGGTAAATAACAAACTTAACTCTGAAAGCCAGCCTCAATGTTTAATGGCACACGACACACATTCTTTTCTACCCCCTCATTTCAAATAAGAACTCCAAACTGTTAGCATGTTTCCACAGTAAAAAACTAAAAGTACCTTGGCCTTATTTCAGACCATTTGTGATCACTTAAAGCCCAGACTGACCTAACAGTTTTTAAACTTTCCACCCTGTGCAAGGCCACTTACTCAATCTTAAATCACCTTATCAAGATAGCCAGACAGGTCCTTGCTAAAAATGTTTTCATACCCATGTTAGAATATGCACTCCACATTGTCTCCCTTCACTCAGTCCACAATAGCAGTAAAATTTAAACAGCCATAAATTCTATCTGTAGATTTATTATCCTTTGCTCCTGTCTAGGGCACCACTGTGTAACATCACTGTAGACAAAGTGGCTAACAGTTACAGAACAATCTATGCTTCTACTTTCCACACTTAATCCTGAATACTAACTTATGTCCAACTAACTTATGTCCATCCCTACAAGCAAGCTGCAAATCAAATCCTCCCCACGCACTCTTAAAAAATAATGTCAATGGAGCATTAACACTAACTAGACCCCTTTCACACTAGTACCCAGGGGAAAAAAAACTTTAATAAAATTTTCCCTGATAACTGGAACCATCTTCCCAAATAACTCAAAACAGAATATTCCCTAATCAAAGAAAAGCTAGTAGAGCAACTTAAAACAACATCATTTTTAACCCTTCTTGTAGGCCTAAAAATGCAGAAGCTTCAACCAAACACTCTCCTTCTCTTTCTGTAAATATTAGAGTAACTGTTCATGAAAAATGTTAATGTTGGCTCTGTACAGTGTAGGAGTTTTTATCATGCATAGAACATAGAAGAACAAGCACACAAACTTACTGTATAACATGGAAAAACATGAGGATTCATTGTGTAACAAATGCTATGGACACCTGGTATTTTCAGTACCTGAATTACTCTCATTTCTGTAGGTGAATGACTATCATCTCTGCTGTATCCCTGCAATTGAACATTTATGTCATGGGTGAAAAAGTTCCTCAGCCCAGTCTAATAAATGTAACACAGTTGTATAACTGAAGTCATATGGGAACGTGTTCCAAAGTCTAGGACCTCGCTCACCTAGAAACACTAACAGATAGGTATTTCCAGAGATCATTGGGACAAAACTAAAAAAGTGTGACAGTATTGACAACAATAATTATTTGCCAGTTGGGACCAGAATACATAAAATGCTAAAGTGATCAACACGAGTAAGGAGACGCAAGAGTCACCAATAAGGGCTGCAGAGAGGTGTTCTAATTAAGCAGAAAAGGCTAGTCACAAAGCAGAGCAAACGGCTGCTCAATGCAGAATAGCAGAACAGTGCGCTTAATCAATCATAAATGCAGAGCATTCCGCACAGTCTGGAGCAGGCATGGGTAAACTACGGCCCGGGGGCCACATGCGGCCCGTTAAACGTTTTGATTTGGCCCGCCAAACTTGAAAAAATTTAATAAATTAACCTTGTTAATGTTTTATTTCCCCTGCAATTCTGATGTTTCCTCACTAGATGGCGCACTCTAGATATATTGGCTTTGTTGAGGTGAAGGGTAGGCCTATTACTCCACGTTTGCACTTTACCCTTTGACCCACCGCCCCTCTATGAAGATGAGCGGACCCAAGAAAAGGAAAGTGGACAGAGAATGTCGAGTGTTCAATAAGGAGTGGACAACTAAATATTTTTCACTGAACACCGATCATCTGCTGTTTGCCTGATATGCCAAGAAACTGTGGCGGTTTTAAAGAGTATAATATTAGTCACTTTGCCACAAAGCACGCTAATTATGCTAGCAAGCTCTCAACAAAAGAACTGGAAGCTGCTGCTGAGAAGTTGGCAGCTAATTTGAAGGCTCAGCAAAGTTTTTTCACCGTCAAACTGCCATTCAAGAGTCAAGTACCAAGGCCAGTTTTATGCTTTCATTCAAAATAGCAAAGGCTAGCAAACCACTGTCTGAGGCGAGTTTTAAAAGAATGTATGGTAGAGACAGCAGGTATTTTGTGCCCGGAGACCAAAGACAAATTTGAGAAAATCAGTTTATCACGGCGGACAGTGACTCGCCGTGTGGAACTAATAGATGAAGATATCACCAGCAGATTAAACAAAAAGGCGAAGTCATTCACTTTTTATTCTTTAGCACTGGATGAAAGCAACGATGTCAAAGACACTGCTCAGCTCCTCATTTTTATCCGAGGAATCAACGAAACTTTTGAAATAACGGAGGAGTTTTTGACAATGGAGTCTCTGAAAGGACAAACACGGGGAGAGGACTTGTTTGAACAGGTGTCTGCTGCCATTGAAAACATGAAGCTTCCCTGGAGTAAGCTTGTTAATGTCACCACAGATGGATCTCCAAATTTAATGGGAAAAAACGTTGGCCTGCTGAGGAGAATCCAGAATAAAGTGAAAGATGAAAACCCTGACCAGGATGTCATTTTCCTCCACTGCATCATCCACCAGGAATCTCTATGTAAATCGGTGTTACAGCCGAATCATGTTGTGAATCCTGTGGTGAAACTCGTCAACTTCATAGGGACTTCAGCACCGTCAGTTCATTGCCCTGGAGGAAACTGATGCGGATCACCAGGACCTGCTTTATCACTCCCGTGTCCGCTGGTTGAGTTTGGGCAAAGTGTTTCAACGAGTGTGGGAGCTCAAAGAGGAGATTGGCTTTTGGAGCGGCAGGAGAAGACTGATGAATTTCCTGAGCTGAGCAACAAGAGCTGGATGTGTGACTTTGCGTTTGCTACGGACGTATTTTCACACTTGAATGAGCTCAACGTGAAACTGCAGGAGAAGGAGCAGTTTGTGCATGACATGTACACAAATGTGAAAGCCTTCAAATCCAAGCTGGCTTTATTCTCCAGGCAGATTTTGAACAAGTCATTCACTCATTTTCCTAGACTAGCCACGCTGAAAGAGGCCGGAGCAAAAGTAAAGAAATACAGTGAGTCACTGGATGCACTGCACGGAGAATTCTGCTGTCGGTTTTTGGATTTCGACAAAATTGACAAGTCACTTCAATTGGTGGCCTTTCCTCTGTCACAAGACCAACAGCTCCAGAGGAGCTTCAGCTCGAACTGATCGACCTTCAGTCTGACCCTGCCTTAAAAGAGAAGTTCAGCTCTCTGAAACTAAATGACTTCTATGCTTCACTCAATGATGCCGCGTTTCCAAATCTAAGGCGGAAAGCGCAGATGATGTTGGCTTTGTTCGGCTCTACCTTCGTGTGTGAACAGACCTTCAGCGTCATGAACATCAACAAAGCCAGCCACAGATCCAAGTTAACAGACCTACACCTCAGATCCATCCTGAGAATCGCCACAACAAAACTAACTCCAGACTTTGATGCGCTGGCTAAAAAAGGAGACCAACAACACTGCTCCCATTAAAATGTGTGTGTCTCCATGATACACACGTTGTTAAAATAAACAGTGTGCGCAGATCAAATATAACGCTTCACAGACTGACTTGCTGCAACTGTTTCATCCTTGCACTGGTCGTTGTTGACTTTTGGCACCGGGGAAACAAATTGAATAAAAGGAACAGGACAAGTACATCTGCATCTCCTACCGTTTTTGAAAAAAAAGACAGTTAGGAGGAGAGTGATGGTGATATCCTGAAGGATAACAGAACTTTCAGTGCTTTAAAATAAAATGGTCATTTATTTGATTTTCAGTGTTTAAAGACTCATTTCGAAGTCAGAGATTTTATTGTAATGCTTTTCTTCATTTTCATTGGAAATTAAAGCACATGTTTTCTCCATATCCCAAGATGTGTATTTTTCCCCCAATGAGGTGATGTTTTCAAAGCATGCCATCTATCTGCTCCTGTTTCGGCCCTTTTGTCAAATGTTAGAACTCAATGTGGCCCACGAATCAAAAAGTTTGCCCACCCCTGGTCTGGAGCATTTGGCTGCTCAGTGCAGGATTATTGTTACATGGTGAATATTTGATATAGTCCAAAAGAGGAAATTTTCTAACGTGTTAGTGTTATCACCTGGTGGAATATGTAGAGCTATGATAGAGAGACTTCTCCTGTTGTCTAGTCTGAGGAAGGACATGAGTATCTCAGCTTTATTGAAGGTAGGGTGACTATTTGGGTAGAAAAAGAAAGAGACAGAAAGAGTTCCAGGATGTAAGAATACATTATGGCTGTGCCACCACCTTTTTCGACTTTCTGTCATGTCTGTATATGTTGTAACCTGGTGAGGTGATTTCCTCATCTTTGATGCCTGGCTTCAGCCAAGTTTTGGAGATGTCTAGGATATCAAGATCATGCATGTTCAACCATTCATGAAGGTCAGATGTTTTGCTACTGATGTTGATATGATAGTATTTGAGTGCAATCTGGGCTGTAGACTGAGTATATAGGTGTGAGGCTAGAGAACACTCAGGCATATTCATACTAGGTGCAGGGTTAGGGTGAATATTACCATAGAGTTGTAGTTTGCAGGGTAGGGGGCATAGGAAAATAGTGGTTTATGTTTATTATGGTTATTGGGTGAGTTTGGGCATGTATGGGTGAGACTGCAAGAATCTGGTATATAAAGAGGTATATATAGGTGTTATTATTGAGAAGCTGCAAGTTATCAACAGGTTTCTACATATTACTTCTTTTATTAAAATGTATTTACGTACACTAAGCTATTATACCATAATGACCTCAAATAAGCTAGCTTCCTAAAATGGGACAGATGAGAGAGAAACAGAAGGGTGCTGTAATTTAAAGAATATTTTAAAAAGATATGTACCAATAAACTGCGACAGATAAGTACATATGCAAACTTTTTTATTTTACTGTGTAACACATCTCATAGCACAAAGTAATAAGATTATTTTTAAAATGCATTATGCCTATCAATACTCATGTTGGCTGGAGTCACGATATCAATTATGTACTGCATGTCAGGTGTATGTTTAAAGCTCAGGTTACTATCAACATGTCATGACTTACTACAAGCCATATGAACTAATTCGACATCTGAAAAATCATAGCCCACTTTTAAACACTTTTTTGGAGGAAGGGGTGTGCTATACTCCTGAACATTTCTTTTATATTAAATGCACTGCAGCATCAAAATTCTATTTTCCATGTAAACACAGGCACAAATGTTACTTAAGTAGAAGTGTTTTTCACCTTAGTCTAAAATGCCATCTGCTATTGGATGCTTTAACCATACCTCTCAAGTGCTATGATTCTGACAGAAAGCTGCGATTCTGACCATCAGATTTTCCCTTAATCTTCCTCCTAGATTTATTGTTTCTTCTTAAATTCTTCATTCAAACCTAGTTATGAGTATACCTTAACAGGTAAGACCTCTACAAAGATTCCCTATTATTAAATATGCTGAGTCTAGTATATGAAGACCTTCTATTATATAAAAAGTTCACAGGTTCATAGGCAAGTACCAGGCTAGCTGCCCTTGCAGGCCATTTTAAACCTAGCCAATTTTCCTTGAAAGGTGAGAATCAAACCCTGTACCTTGTGTCTGTAAGATAAACACCTTAACCATTATACAAAAGTCCAACCCCACAAGGCTCCTATTTCTGACTCAATGCTATGATTTTTAAAGGTCAATGTGATGATTTTTAAAGTCTGGAGGTTGAGATATTTGGTATTCAGCATATGTCTAATCTTAATGGGCAAACATAATGAATGAATGGATTCCCTTTTGCCATATGCATTTACATGCATGCCTGCACATACTTGTGCACACATGCATGTGCACGAGCGCACACACACACACACACACACACACACACACATGTACACACATTATTTAATTAGTACTGATAAGATTTCTCAAAGAATGTATCCCTCTATTACAACTGCAATCCCCTGCAGCATGGCAAACAGCCTGTACACAATGCAATCTCTTAAAGATAACAGATAACAAAGCTCTTCCATGCCCCATCTGACTTCAAGGCACATTAAGCACTGAACCCTTGGGCTAGACTTTCTGAAAACCTGCCTTTCAGCTGCTTTCACAAACAGTATGACCACATTTCAAGCTGCCAGTTGTAATGGAGAAGCATGCTGTTGGACATCAGGTCAGAGGTACTGCACCTGAGAGAATACAGAGAGAGATAGAAGTGAGAATATTAAAGAGAGAGACAAACCGGGTGTTGTTTAAAGATGAGAGCCACAGGCTACAAACATAAGGTACACAATTAAGAAGACAAAGAGCTTGAAGGAAGGGGTGATGATGAATCTCAAATTATAAAAAGAAAACTATCTTGTATTTAGTGTGACAAGCTTTAAGGTAAATTGACTTCCCTGCTGTTCACAACTTCATCAGTAAATTGCAATGCTTCCATGACTTTATTTTTTTCTTAGTTCTTTTATTTGCAGGAAACAATTGATGTCAGCCTTCCTTCTCTGTAGTATTCTAACTGTTCATGTACAGGTATTTTCCACATATCAGTTCATACTGCTGTCCTTCAGCTCCCTGTTGTAAATCAGGGGATGCTTTTACTGTTCAGAAGAGATTATTTCTACACCTGAACTTCAATGTGTACTGCTTGAAATCAGTTGCCATCCTATCAATCCATCAAAGGGCATAACTGCATGACAGAGTAGCTTCTTACTTCTCCATCTGTAGCAATCCCAAACTTTATTCGTTAATGTACTTGCATTTGTTGACCAGGTAGTCCATCAGGCTAGAGTCCATTTTGTAAGGTCTGGAAAAAAGAACTCCATAATAAAAAAAATACAGTCACATTTTGGTACATTTTATAATAGCAACTGATGAAGCAATTAAAATCAGAAACACAAAGAAGTCATTATACTGTTTGCTATCTCCTTTCTATATACTAACAAGTTAATAACTAGGCATATAAAACAAATAGCATTAGCAGCAGTATTTTATTATATACACAAGTAAAAGATATTTTTTGTAATTGATAATTTCATAAGCCACAGTCTTGGAGCAGTATGGGGATTAAGTAATTTTCCAAAGGTGGGATAGTGATGTATACAAACACATACTATGACTAGTGGTGACAGTGTAAGGGTTTAAAAACTGAAGCGGATGGGCATTGAGGGAATATTAGGGAAGAAGGAGTTTCAAGACAACTGGATCAGGTGGCACCATCATACAGCTAGCTAAATTTCCATTTTTGTAAAATATATATATATATTTTACATATTTTAATACCATAATATGAGGTTTCGTTAATAGAATTAGGCAGATTGCTTCATTAAGATACAGCATGCAGAAGTACAAAATCACCAAGTGCTTCATTTGATTTAGTGACACTCTGATCCAAGGGAATGAGTTGGTGTGTACCAGTGAACGTTAAGTCATTCAGCTGGGTATCCGTAAATAGTATGCATAACAAAGTGGGCCAAGTGGAGATGAATGGGACTAAGGTGGCCCAGTTCCCAGTACTTCACTCTCTTAGATAAATACACTGACAATGCTCTACTGAAAAGTTTGGCTGATAGGTTAGGTACTTTTTCTATAGGCTTGTCTAAACTTGATAAATTGAGTAGTTTGCAGGTTGGAAAAAATACTAAATGCATAGCGGAGAGTGGGCAGATAATACGTTCAGGCTGTAGTTTTGTATGCAAAATCAAGTAGTAAAATGTTTAACTGTACACCAGTTCTAGTTTTTAAGCTGATATGCTTGACAAAAGTTAGACTTACAAATCTCTCAAATGTCTGAGTTTTTGCAGAATATTCTGACTTTTTGCCTCATGTTTTTGTCTATTTCTCATAAAATTTGTGGTTTCTGGCAAACTGTTGAGGAGTGAAGTCAGTAAATAATAACAGACGTGAATTTTTGACTTCATAGAATCTGCATGCTAATACAAAACCTATTACTTTAGCAACTGTTTACATTTGTAAGAGCAATATTTAAAATCTATTGCTGATTTTGCACCTTTGTCTCCCCGTTATTTTTGGCTTTGTCCAGATTTCTTGCACTAAGAGGTTGAGAGTGTGTCATTTATGTCCCCTGGTAATTTTACACTTTCTGGGACTTCAACGGTGCTGTTATTTTTGTTGTTATACAGAGCTTGGACGGCAAGTGACAGATCAAGCTATTACTAAAGAATAATACAGCTTTAATTTTATTTGCATAGGTCTGAATTTTCCTGGATTATAGTAAAAGAAGAGGAGCTTTGAATTTTCTAATCAAGCCTGGCCCACAGTAAAAGTTGAATGCATTACAGGTTCATAGGTTCATATGTATAAACTAAGCTAACAACCACCAGGGTCTCTATAAGCCTAGCTGTGCAACCCAACACAGTTGTGTCCCTATGCATCATGGGCATTTATTAACATGGACATTTATTAGGAGGGGTTGTGTTAGTTAGGAAGTCTCTAGATGTTATGTGGGGGAGTATATTAGTTTGGGTATTACTGTCAGCCTGTGTCTTCCAGAGACATGGGAGCCATACCTGGGGTAAATTTCCAATTTCCCATCCATTGGTCAAGGTTGCACTTAAATAGAGGCAAGGACAGACTCTGCTTAACATGGATGGGGAGGGTGTTCCAGAGCACGGGGGTCCACAGAGACACATATCTGTCTTGCCAACGTGTCTTATGTCACAAGCAAAATTTTAATTCTTGGTTCTATTGATTCTGATGCTGTTTATTTTGCAGATGTGCAAAAGGTCCTACAGAGCTGGATCCAAGGATGCCTTGTATGCCAAGCATAGATAGCCTCTCTATAACGTGTAGTCGACTGAGCATAGAGATAAATCTTCAAGGTGATCTATATAGGACAGTGTGTTTATACCCTGCATTCTCCTAGTAAACAACCTTTGTGGGCATTCCACCTGTTGCATATGTCTCGTCAGGTACATACAGAAGGGGGCATTATACTCAATGATGCGTCTGATAAGGGACACAAAGTACCAATATGTCTTTCTTGAACCAGAATGACATGGCCTTACTTGTAAGTTGGGTGACATAGAATGATTTTCTTACTACCTTGGCCACATGTTGGTCAAAGGCCAGATTACTGTCTATATATGTTCCCAGGTCCCTGACTACTGGGTAAGCCCTTAGGGGTGTCTTATTAACAGAGTAATTAGTTTTGGTGACAGTTTTCCTAAAAGAAACTATAATGCATTTCTTTGGCATTGAGTTTTATTCCATGACTTTGTCTGTGCTAGACTTTTTTGTAAGATGTTTGTGCCCTGGGGGAATCTATGATAGTTCACAATTTGCAGTCATCTGTAAACTTAGTCAGCCAAAAGCCTTAACATTAGTTTTCACCTACAAGAAGTAGATGGCAAATAGCAGTGGTCCCAGCATGGAGCCCTAAAGTACCACACTGAAGATCAGTCTCTTAGTGGAGGAGGTCTCACCAATCCTGACTTTCTGAGTCCTGTCTATAAGCCAGCAAGTTATGTAGGGCTTTATGCCCAGTTTGGTGAGTTTGTTGACTATATCTGTGTGAGGTATTGTACTGAACATCTCAGATAGGTCCATGTACGCAGTATGCACTGTTTTCAAAGAAGTCCACCAGGTTTAGTTGGCATGACATTTCCTTGACAAAGCCAAAATGGGTTGTGTCCAGTGTCTGAAGGTTGCCTATGTCTTTGTTGATCATTTCCATGATAATTCATTCCATGGCTTTGCACATCAGCCTAGTCAGGCTAATAGGTCCGTAGTTTCTGGGGTGGGTGATGGTTCACCTTTGTGAAGTGGGGAAACCATTGCAATCCTCCATTCTCTTGGTACAAAGCTTGTTTTGAACTTATAATTGAAAAGTAACTCAAATGATTTTGATAGACCATATTTCAAGCTATTTAGGAGGCATCCTGGGATGTTGTCTGGACCCACTAAGGCTATTTTTTTGGTCTTAGCGAGTGCTGACAGGACATGCTCCCTCTTAATAGTTGGGAGAGATTATACTAGCATGTATTTCATGGGGGGAGGTAGGGGAGGAGTGGAGATGAAGTCTGAGCTGAATTTGTCATCAAATTTGCTGCGTCACTGTGCTCAGTGAAGATGACACCACTGACCACCAGTTCAGTACACTGATGTGTGTTGCCTTGCCTATGAGGTTTCAGACATAGCTGTAGAAGGCCTTGTGCTTGTTTTTGCTTGTGAGTCTATCCTGACCTGGTAATTGGCCTTGTTGGACTTAATTAGTCCTCTTAGTTTCTTGTTTACCTTAACTAGAGAGCTCCTATCAATGTGGGAGTTGTTCTTCTTGATTTTAGCCATGACTTTTCTCCTTTTGTTATACATCTAGTTAGGATTCCACCAGTGTGGTTTGTTCTTAGAGTTTATTTTTGGCTTACTTCTAGTAGGTACAGCATCCTCTTTATAGTCATTTACATGGTTGTACAGGGTATCTATGAAAAATGTTGCACAGGTTGTGATGAACTCAAGGTTTGTCAGGGCATTGAATTTTGACAAACTATCTCTTGATAGGCTGTACACTCCCTACTGCTCTCCTGTCTATACCTGTAGAATATCATTACCAGTGCTTTTATTTTTATTTTTCAGTTACTTTTAAGAAAAAACAGCATCTTCTCACTTCACACCCCTGAAAAGTAACTTCTGCATTCCCTGCTGCAGGACAAAGAAGAGTGACCCCTCCAGCAGAGCATCCATCTTAAAGCTCAGCGTACATCTCCTAACAGTGCTACTCCACTCTCTGTGTGTTGTATTGTATTTTTTATATACCTTAATAATAATTTGTTTATGATGTATACACTAGTTTCAACTGGCTTCCTTACTTAACTGTCCCCTCTAAACCCCCTCCAGGCCAGCTCTAAACATTTCCATCTCCTCCATAGTTGCTTTAGCTCTCCTGTACCTAACCCAATATCGGACCTGGTGCAGACTTTAAGGACACTCCCCTTCTCTTGATAGCCTCTCTGCAGGTCTGTATACTACTTTAGATTCTAATTTAACTGATTTCACACTGATTCGTTAGTCTACCTTCCTCTCCCCACAACTCCACTCACCTTGGCAAACACAGAACACTCTGGTTTCACTGACAGAAAAACTATGATACACCTCTCGTGGCTCTGCCTGCTGTATTCACCCTCACTATACCCGGGCTCACTCTGCTCCACTACACTACACCCATTTCCACCCACCTCACTTTCCTTAGATTTATACTCTCATTTACCTAGCAAACCTCACCCACTGCATCCCATCAACCAATCACAAAAACTTTCTCCACCCAATCTAAAGTCCCTCCCTCCCCCATCCCTCTACAACCTACCCACACACTAATTCTTTAGCAGCTCACATCTGAGCTTCTTCACTCTCCTTCTTACTACACTCCCCTCTGCACTTCCTTTTCTTCCATCTAAATAAAATGTACGAACATAAACACCCACTAGCTCCCTTTCACACTTCTAGCTACTACTCCTCAAACCTATCATATCGATCATGTTTCACCTCTACCTCATAAGCCCTCTACTGTTGTATTTCACATTCCTAACTTCTTATGTGGAATTGAATTATCCACAACCATCACCTACACACACACACACACACACACACACACACACACACACACACACACACACACACACACACACACACACACACACACACATCCTATAACTCAAAGACACTTTCCTTCCCTTCTTAATCTCTCCTTCTTTGTTTACTATGTCCAGTACACAACTCCTTAAACCCAAAATATTCACACTCACTCCGACGTCACCTAAACTCATATATAAATTCCTCACTTACTTCAATCCCCCCCAATCCACTCCACTGACAACTCTTTTACTTGATGGGGACATCCACCCTACCCCTGCCCCCCTCCCTCCACATATCCTTCCACTAAACCTTCACTCACTTATCACGAATCTACCCCCTTGGTTAGCAAACACTTCATTATCTACTCAATCAACTTACAAAGCCTACTTAACAGTCTATCACTCTCCACACATCCTAACCCTATCTGAAATATGGCTAAAACCACATATCTCTAACTCTGAAACCTTACTCCCCCACCACAACATCTACCATCTAAACAGGAACACCAAAAAAGGAGGAGGAGTACCAATTCTGTACTCTGAGCAACTCAACTTATCCCCACTACCCCTAGCTCTCCCAAACTTCCACCCAGCCAAGCTACTTATTCTGAATTGTCACCTAAACCTACAAAACAAATTTGCTATTGCTGCCATCTACATTCCACCAGGAAATAATATTCCTATCCTAGAACCTGTCCTTTCATGGGTTTCGCTCCATATCCCCTATAAAACTATTATACTCTGAGACATTAACATCAATTGGCAAAAAATATCAACAGTCTCCCCAGACCTTAAAATTAATCTCCATGGTTTCAACCAACTCATTACAACTCACTTTAATATAAACAACAATAATAGTGTCACCCTATATTGGATCCTTACCTCTGATTCAAAACTATACCGAAACCCTGGCATACTACCTGACTCCCTGATTGACCACCTCCCTGTCTTTGTACATAGAGACTCCCTCCATATACCCAAGGCTCATCTATATGCACACCATCGCTACCTCTCCTTCTTTGATACTCAATCATTCAATAATAGCATCTCACCAATAAACTGGTCCAAACTGAAATACCTTCTTCTCAATGATGCAGTTGTGAAATTCAACAGTACTTTTCTCAATATCCTAAACACCCTACCACCACTAAATAAAGTTAGGATAAAAACAAACCTTACCACTTGGCTCTCTAAGGACACCCTCACTCTTATGAAAAATCAATATCATACCTGGAAAAAATGGCTCAAAACTAAATCTACTGTACTAGTTCAAAAATACAAAGCGCTTAGAAATCTAACAAAAAACATCAACAAAGACAAGAAAAAATTCTACCATGAGTCTCAATTCACCCACAACTCCAACCCTAAAAAATTCTGGTGCACCATCAACAATATCCTACACCCTGGTAAACCCACTGCCCCTAACCCCTATCCAAACAATACCCCACAAGAAACCACCACTCTACTAAACTCTTACTTCATTGAATCTATTTGCAAACTGACCAAGGTAAACATCTTCCACCCACTCCTACCAACACTACCAATACCTCCCCTTTTTCTCTAAACACTGTTCCCACTGCCTACATAAAATCGCTTCTACTTAAACTAAAACCATGCTCCCCCTCTGCAGATAACCTCCCTCCCCTCTTTCGTAAACTCACAGCTCACTCAATAGCCTACCCAGTCTCCATACTCATAACTAGGTCAATCCAAGAATCTACTGTGCCTGACATTTGGAAATCTTTTTACACCATGCCACTACACAAAGGAGGAAACTCCACCGATCTGTCAAACTATCGACCCATAGCAATTCTATCACTACACTCCAAAATTCTCGAAAAATGCATTCACAATCAGCTCCTTAACTATTTTATAGACAAAAATCTTCTGACCCCTACTCAACATGGCTTCAGCCCTTCTCTCTTTTACACATACTGTTGCAGAGGCCAGAAACAAAAATCTGCTTGTGTCATGTCTTTTCCTTGACCTCTCAAAAGCATTTGATAACATCTCACACTCTAAACTACTAACTAAACTAGCTGATCGCAACCTCTCCTCCACTGCAATTCTCTGGTTCTCTAACTACCTTTCTAACAAGCTACAGTCAAGTCAGATGGCTTTCTACCTGCTCCCCTTTCTTACCTATCCAGACTGGTGTCCCACCAGCACTCAATTCTAGGACATCTTCATTTCAACATCTTCACCAACAATCTCCATTCTTCCTACACAACCTCTTCCCTGATTCAATATGCAGATGACTCTACCCTTATCTCCTGCTCTGATGACATCTCTCACCTCATCTCTCACCCCCACTTTATCACTCAAAACACATTTCACAGCGTTGAACAATGGCTAACTGACAGCCACCTCATCCTTAATCCTCAAAAAACCAAACTCCTCCAATTCCTCCCTAAATCTCTCTCTCACCATAAAACCACCTTCTCCATTTCATCACACGACACCACCCTTACTAAAGCTGATTCTCACACTAAACTAGTGGGTATTATAACTGATGACCAATTAAATTTTGACCTCATATACAACATTGTATTAAAAAGACAAATCAAAAAATGGGTCTACACTATAGAAACAAAAAATTCCTAGATTCTAACTCCAAACCCTCTCTGGCACAGGCTTTCCTCCTATTCTTGTGCCCCCCCCCAATAGCACAGTAATCCTAACTGTCCAATAGACAGTATAGATTTTAATTCACATCCCTGTGACTAAATTAAATTAACCATCAAGCAGCCCTCTCAGTTCTTTCTGCCTTAGTTTGTATCACTTGGAGGATCACCTGCTTATTTGCATCTCTATCATTGCTAATGTATCTCCCTACTCTAATCTGTGCACAAACTGGTTACTAATCAGCAAGTCAATGTAAAGACACACTCCCAACCTTAATAAACTTTGCTGTCTCTTCTCTCCTTCACTTTACAGGTAGTTTGAATTATTACTTACCCTCTCTGAGGCCTTCACTGATTTCCACTGATTGCCTCTCTGGTTTCTTTGCATTCCACCTGGTTTACACCCCTTGTGCTATCTCCCTTCCCCAATACAAAGTCTATATTAGAATCCTGCTTAGCATGGAGCCATCTTTAAATTTCTAGTCTCCCACCAGGACACAAGTGCTCTTCAGCAATTACATTCTGCTAGCCAGTAAGCTATTAGACCTCAGGAATTTGTTTTAAAAGTGTTCAGATTTGTAAAGTAATACTTACTTTTTTCTCTTGCCTTGCTTGGCTCTGGCTCTGCCCCGCTCCGTTCGCCCTCGCTAACGCTCGGGCTCTCTCCGCTCCCCTGCCCTGCCCCCTATTCCCTCCCGCCCCCACTACCTCTACATTTATAGTAATCATAGCCACACCCACAGCTCACCCTCACATCACCTCCACCAATCACAGCTCCTCAAGTCATATCACATTAAACCACACCAACTTGCTCCACACAAAATACTCCCAATCACTCTCATTCCCACTAGGCATTTTTTGCATCACCCACACTACTTCCCCATCCACATATAGTGCAACCCTATAATTCCTATTCAGACCCCCCCACGTAGACACAACATAAACTTTATAACCATGACTATCACACAACTAAATCTAGTCGGTCTTCTCATAAATCTTTACAAAACCACAAGTTATCACTCTAGCAATATCCCTAAACTTAGTAGCACAACACTGCATTATGCACTCTCATACACAGACACCACACATTATAATAATATCTGCCCACACTTATTCAAGAACTACATAACGGACCAATTCAGAACTAAACACACATGCTCTCATTCCTACTCCAAAAAAACACAATACTTTCTCACACTCCTCACCAAACTCCAACATCTGTATAACCATTTTAACTCCAGGCTCACCATAAGTGGGGATATCCACCCCAACCCAGGCCCAAATCCATCCTGTCCAACACAAACTGCTCCAACACAAATGTCAGAACATAACACCCTCACTTTCTTCATCCCTGGGCAAATCAACAACAGCAGCAAAACCAACCATCTTTTAATGCTAAACATTAATATTAGAAGTATCAAAAATAAAATACCTGAACTCCAGGCCACAATAGCACACTACTCCCCAGACATAGATGCTTTAACAGAAACCTGGCTAAATAAAAACATAGCTAACTCAGAAGTTCTCCCTACCGGCTACAATATCATTAGACAAGACAGACCACTTCGTAAAGGGGGTGGAACTGCCTTACTCTACAAGTCCAACTTAACTGTCCAACAATTACCAAACCCCTACCCCTCCCCCAATAATTGGGACATACTTATCTCACAACTTCAACTTCACCCTGAAAAGGTCATCACCACAATTGTGATCTATATTCCACCTGGTAATACACCTGCTAGCCTTGAAGACTTCTTATCCTGGTGTTCTTCCACAAACTCACAAGAAACCCTTATTCTGGGGGACTTCAACCTAGATTGGTTCACCTGTATATCAGAACCACCAAGTAATCTAATAAATCTCCATGGCTACCAGCAGCTAGTCCAAATTCCAACTAGGTGTGATAAAAAATCTAAAAGGGAATCCATCCTTGACTGGGTCCTAACTAGCAACCCCACATTGTGCCCTCACACAGGCAGTCTCCCAGACACCTTAAGTGACCACAACATAATATACTTTATACGTAGTAGAACAAGAATATGCAAAACCACTAACTATATATCCACTAGAAACACAAAAAAATTCTCTCCTGAGGTCCTCAACACTTTACTGTGTAACTGTGACTGGACCCCCCTAAAAACCCTCCCACTTGACCAGGCTGTAGCATATTTCAACAAAACATTTCTACAACACCTAGACACTGTTTCTCCATTGCGCAAAATCAAGGTTAGAACCTCTACAAACCCTGGCTCAGTAAAGAAACCAAACAAATCCTCAAGTCCAGAGACACTGCCTGGCGTTACTATCAAAAAAACAAAGAAACACAAAGCCTAACTATGTACCAAGAACTGCGCAACCGTGCAAAAAATTGCATTAGGCTGGACAAAAAATCCTACTACACAACATTACAAACTAAATACCAACACAACCCACAAAAATTTTGGAAAAATGTAAACCAGCTACTAAAATCCACCCAAAAGGCTACCCCCAAACCAACCACCCCTGACACTAAAGTTCCCATCGAAACACAATTCAACTCCCACTTTGTGAACTCAATTCTATCCTTAGTATCACAGGACAGTTCCTTCCTCACTATCCCCCCAACACACCTAACACTAATACAAGCTTTACCCTCACAACAGTTTCCACCACTTCAATCAAAAGCATGATCTCCAAACTAAAAACCTCATCAACAGCAGCTGACCTACTCCCCAGCTATTTCTTGAAACTTACAGCAGATGCTATTGCTATCCCAGTCTCCACTCTTATAAACAGATCAATTGTTGAAAACTATGTGCCCAAACTCTGGAAAATATCCTATGTTACACCCATACATAAAGGCGGGACCTCCACTGAACTTAATAACTACAGACCCATTGTTTTACTCTCCCCTGGCCAAAATCCTAGAAAAATGCATCCATACCCAGATGCTAAACTATCTCCTAGACTACAACATCCTGTCACCTACTCAGCATGGTTTCAGACCTGCCCATAGTACCACTACAGCTCTCCTCTGCTTCACAGGCACAGTAAACCATCTCAAAATGAAGGCCTGCAAGTGTCAACTTTTTTTGGATATGTCCAAAGCATTTGACACAGTCTCACACCAAATCCTGCTAAACAAACTAAACCAATATCATCTATCTAATTCCACTCTTACCTGTTTCCAAAGCTACTTAACTGACAGGTACCAAGCTGTGAAATGGGAAAATTCTCTCTCTCCTCAGCTGCCCATAACTATAGGAGTCCCACAGGGTTCTATCTTAGGACCACTACTATTCACAGTCTTCACAAATTACCTCCACACCTCCACACAGCATGCATCTATAATTCAGTATGCAGATGACACTACCTTAATCTGTGCTGCACAAAACATTCCCACCCTCCTGCAAACAACTCAACTAGCATTCTCTGATGTTGAAAACTACCTTACCAAAGCCCAACTTATCCTCAATCCAAAGAAAACTCAGCTTATGATTATAACCAGTTCTAACAAAAACACTAACAGTAAATTCACTATCTACTCCACAAATGCTACTCCAATTGCTCCAGTGGCACAGGCTAAGCTATTGGGAATAACCATAGACTCCCACCTAAAATTTGATAGTCATCTGAACTTAACTATTAAAAAAGTACATGCCAAACTGGGGTTACTCTACCGTATCAAACCATTTCTTACCAACAACACAAGATCAGCCATTGCTCGCTCCCAACTTCTATCCACCCTACTCTGTGCATCTCCCATTCTGACTAATCTCAACAAAACTGAACTAAGCAAAATGGAAGCTTGCTATAACAGAATTGCCCGCTTTGCTGCAAATTGCTCATATAGAACTCATCACTGTACTGCTTTGAGACAGCTCCACTGGCTTGAACTGCCCAACCTCCTAACCTACAATCAGCTCTGCCTCTGTCATTCTATCTATTACCTCCCCAATAAGTGTCCTGCCCTCAAAAACCTAGTACAACATCACTCAGCCAAAAGGCCTCTTAGATCATCAAGCAAACTACTACTAGAAGTCACCAACAGCTACAATAGCTTTGGAGATGCACTATATAGTAGTTCGTGGCTAAAAATGGAACTCTGTCCCTACTAGCATTCAAAACACATCATCCAAAGCCTCCTTTAAAGACCTCATCAGGCAACATCTCAAGCAAAGTTGGCAGTGCCATGATTGCTCCCCAGGCTAGTGAAAGCGGATAACATATACATACTAAATCTAGAGCAATTGATAATAGTTTTTCAATCTTACTCACAAACACTGGCTAATCTACAATGTATGTACTGTACCTGTGTACTATGTATGTATTCTACCTACATTCCAAAGTTCAGCTGTACACCACAAATCTATTACTTACCTTTATTTTTAAAATTAATATTTTTTTGATTGTTCTCTCCACTGTAACTGTTTGTGCTGCATACCACTGTAAAAACATGTCTCTTGTAATTTGTGTGTATACTGATTATGTCTAAATAACTAAATGTGTCTGTAATTTTTCTTTGTGGAGCTTTTCTCCCCAGGCCTCTGCTGAAAAAGGGCCTTTTCGGCTCAGTCAGACATCCCCGGTTAACAAATGTAAAATAAAAATAAATAAATAAATAAAATTCTGTCTTTTGTATGCCTCTTCTATACTAACATTTCTACAATCTATCTTAATAACCAAACTGGAACAAAGCTATAACAATATAGCTGGATTTGCCAGCAATCAACCATACAAATCCCATCACTGCCTTGGTTTAAAACTGCTTCAGTGGCTGGAGTTCCCCCAACTTCTTCTCCTTTCTCAGCTACAGTTGACCCACACCTTACTAAACAAACCCTCAGCCTATCCTTCCCTCTCCTCTCTCATATCCTGCTACACTGCCTCTCGAACACTATTGATCAACACCTTCTCAATGTTTATAAAATCAACACAAACATTGGCAAACCTCTTTAAAAAATCACAGTGTCCCAAGCCTGGAACAATCTCCCACCAAATATTCGAAACATCAACTGTACTAACCGCTTCAGAATTGAACTTAAAAATCACCTGCTCAGTTTCACCCTAATTAATCCTCCCTCCCCCACATCTCCTTATACCTCTCTCTACTCTAAACATTAAAGCCTTCTACCACTTATACTCTCTTTTAATAGCTACACTTTTTTCTTTCTAAACTATCAAATGTTGCTCTCTCAGCATCTAATTTTGTATATGCTTGTCATGTAACCCTCTGTTACTGTAAACCTATGCAATGATATCAATATGTAATTTTCTTGCTTTTTGAAAGTATTAATATGTGAGTTTCTTGCTTTTTGAATGTATGATTCAACTATGCAATATTCTTGTATTTTGAATGTATGTATGTTAATATGTTTTCTTTTTTGGAGCTTTTCTTCTCAGGTTTCCACTGAAAATGGGCCTTTGGCTCAGCTGGATCTAATATGACAAACAAATAAATATATAAATAAATAAATGCTGCTTACTTTGGAATAGTTCCTAACTGTTACAGGATTTTCTGGGGTTACTGAGTTGATTTTTATTTCAAGGAGACTGCTTTGGTGGTCTGACCTCAACAGTGAGGATGTAACAACTTGGGGGAAGGGATGCAGCTCTCTCCCATATTGGTGAGTACCAGGTCCAGTAACTCTGAACATCTGGTGGTTGTGCACACTATTTTGAAAAATGTATTTGTGCTAATAAAGTTCAGGAATTGTTGTGCTTGTGAGTATGAGGCAGTGTACATTTCCCAGTCTATAGCAGGGGAGTTACATTCATCCATGAATAGGGTATTTGGTTTAATGGTGAGTGTCTCCAGGAGGTCTAGGTATGAGCTATAGGATTCTCGGAACATGGAAGGTAACCTATAGCTTGCTAGGATATGCTATGGGACTTTGAGTATAGTGATTTGCATATGCAGAAATTCCAAGGCATCATCCTGTTTAACCAACATAGTTATACTTGTTACCAATATAGATTGACACTCCTCCACCTTCTGTCCCTGTCTGTGCAACTAATGATCTAAATATGTGGAAGGCACTGAAGCCTTGTAGTTCTGAATACTTTATGTGAATTTAAGCCATGTCTTAGTAAAGGCACAGATGTCTATATTCCCCAGAGTGAGGAGAGCTTGTAGGGTGTGCAGTTTCTTGTTTGGGCTCCTAGCATTGAGCAGTCACACCTTTAAGCGTCTTTGGGTTTTATTTGCCATGTCATTAGATTTGTCAGTTTGGCATTGCCTGAAAGAGGCTGTAAGGGAATGGATAAAAGATTTAGCCAATATTCAGAAGCCATGGGGAGACAGGTGCAAACCATCCTTTGCAAAGCAATGTGTTTGTTAATTAGTGTTATGACTTCAAAGTCACATGCTGCAGTACACTAGGACTGGTCTTCTGCATACTATATTAGACACACTTGCCTCAAGTCATAAAATATACTGTTTATAAAGACTGAAGAGATTTAAATACTAACTCCTGATTGACAGCTACTGCAACAGTTCTATAAGGCAGGACTCTGTTCCTACTTATAGTCTAAATATGACTGAGCAGAAAATTAACAAAAGAGCTGATTAGATTGGATTCAAGGTCATAGATTTTTACATTATTTAGAAGTGAAAAGAGGTGCTGCTCCAGTGCCACGTAAGGATAAAGCCCTGACTATGGCTCAGGCAATCCAGGTTCAACTGACTGAGTGGCAGGAGAGATGAGCATTATCATCCTGGAGGGATGGTGGTGATGTGGGCATCTTCTGCGATAATTCCGGGTGGAGTCTGCAGACTTTGCATGGCATGAGGCATAGTCTTAAGATGAAGTATGAATGAACATGACTGAGCTGATGCAAAAGTTGGACAATACACAGCATTCCCATTGCACACCCACTCACCTTGTCATTGCATGGGAAGGGGAGGGGGGAGGCCATCACCAAAAAAACTATCCCTCCCAATAGATTTTGACAGCTGAGACCCACAGAACATCTTTAGGTCTCATTACAGACTCTGGCAGATTTACGGAGTAACCAGTAGACCCAGTGGGGCACTGGGTAACAGTGTTGGAAGAATGGTGTAAGGGAAGGAACCCAACGAAAAGTGATAAGAGACTGTACAGAAACTTTTTGTTTGAGTCATTTTTCATGGCCCTTCGAATTATTTTAATTTTTTTCACAAATATTTAGTTACAGTAAACAAATGGTCCAAGGCTCCATGACTTTGCTGAAGTTCATGTGGGGGGAGGTACTGAGAAGGCTTTTATACTTTAGCTCCTTACCAATACATCTCTAAGGAAATTTTGCAAGAGGTCAGAAAATGGGTATGATTTTCCAGTTAGACAGCCCCATAGATGGCAGAAATTTCTGGAGAGACAGCAGATGAATATTTAAAAACAAAACTCTTGAGCAGTTGATGACAATGGATGTAGGTAAGCCAACAGTTCAGCTGACAGTTTAAGGTATCCTGGCAGTTTTTTACTTATAGCTGCTGACGAGGGATTCAGATGCAAAAGTAATTTACGTATCATTGTCATTAGTGCAGGTACAAGCAAAAATTGTACACCATTTAGTGAAGGCTTAGTTATGTTATCTAAGGTGACAACGAGTGACATGAGCAGGACTGTTCAAAAGGGGTAGACAGTAACTTATTTATAATACTACATTAGGAGACATATTAGCTATACTTTCAGGAGTTGTTTTAGAGATAGGGTTTGGCTTTGATGTCAAGGCTCTGTAGCTGAAATACTATGTAAGAACATTTGCAGGCTGTTCTGATGCTTAGTTTGTGGCATATGAAATTAATTTGTTATGCTACTTAATATATTTTGCTGTGTTGTATATCTCAGTGTATATAACAGTTTGATGTTTTATGTTGTATAAGTTTGAAGATATTATTCCATTGGCACATGAGGAATGTAATGTCAGATATCGCTCAAGGTAAAGATCTTATTTTGATTTTTCTTCACACAGTCACACCCAATAGATTTAAGAAGTAACTATAAAAGTAGTTACCTGCTATAATTACAGCAAGATATTTCAAGAAAACTAAATCAAGTGCTTAAGTAAAGATACAAATCATACCTCTCAACCTGGAAACATCAAAAATCTGGGCAAGGCCCATGAAAAATAGGTACAAATCTGTACGCTGATTAGGAAACAATTTGCATACATAATTAAGTAACCCCACCCACTCCAATGGAATTGGGAGATACCAACTTTTAAAAGCAAACTGAAGAAAAGATAAAATATGATCATGAAACACAAAATAAACAAAAGAACAATAGTGTTTTATTTATATTAACATCTGAACTTGAATAAAACTAAAATACATTTTTTTTTATAAAAATAAAATTTACTACTAGTACTACTACACATCAAATTCAAGCATAGCCTGTAGGCTGCAGCCCTGCACCTTCACTATCCTGTCCCACACATTAGATGCTTCTTCTCACAAATTGTCATACAGTTATTATGTACATAAACATAACAAATGATACTAAAATTTAACTTTACCAGCCTAAAAAAATGTAGTTGGACAGTTTACAGTATGATCAGTAACTGGATAACATGTGCCCTAATTCCTATTAATGCATGCAGTGTTGTCAGTCCAGGGCCTGGGCAAATAACAGAGTTGATATGAATGCGGTCAACTAGAAAATTACTTTCATCAGAAAAAAAAAATCATCTGCTAAAGTACAAGACTTCTGAGAGCTGCTTGTTCAGAAAAATACGAACGTATTATAAAAAATGGAGAATTTTAAAAAGAAAACACAACTAACCTTTTGCTATGGTGGGGAAAAAGAACTTTTCAGAGGGAAACGATTTGAACAGCATTTCAACAAGAATTTCCTGTAAAAATGCTAATATACTGAAGTTTGAATCAATGCTATATACATTACTAGATAAAGAAAGAGAAGGATTATGAGCAAAAGCAAAAAGCATAATCTATAAAAAAAAAAAGGAGAAGTTATTAAGTAAGAATAAGTATATAATTTTAAAATAAAAGGAAAAAAGGGGAAAGAGTGGAAAGCTGGTCATAATATTACTATAGCATGCATGCAAGCAATGCAACAACAACACAAATGTAGAAACTGTGTATTGTGAAACAAATATAAAGGCTTTGAAGAAGGCAGAAGTAGCTACTACAAAAAAGTATTAGGGCTTAATTAAAGGCTTAACCCAAACACAGATAAATATGGGGGCCGCATTTGCGCCAGCTTATGCTGAACCTATTTATGGAATATTCAGAATGAAAAAGTATCCAGGACTTTCTATACATAGTATATATTGATTGTATAATTAATTAATTGTTTTATTTCATCTTGTATATATTTATAATAAGCTGACAGTCTACTCTGCCCTTAGAAAAATGTTACAGTGGATCAATAAATACAAGATATGCAGCACACAATAAATAGCAGTGTTTGACTATACACTAATATTATGAGACTGAATTCAACTGAGATGAATAGAATTGCTTTGTTATTTATTTGGGGGAAAAATGTTGCAATAAAGTAATTTGCTTTCAGCAGTACTATAGCGAATAGCAAAGCTATCAGGCTGTAACATGGTCAGTGCTATTTAATAAACACAAGAATTAGACATTAGCCCCCCCCCCCCATGCCATGCCCTCATCACCAGGACCATTAGTTGTATGGTACAAGACGACAATGCTAAATGATTCATACCAACAAATCACTTCGTATTGTACACAACTGTATTTTTCTTATGTAGACTAGAAACAACCAGAATAGGAGTTACAGACAATAACAGATGACAATATATTATGTATTAAAAATTTTTTCTGACCTTGAGCCCACTATTCAAGATGATCCTTTTGCTTTCCTGATGAAATGATTTTTAGCCACATTCTTACACAAATGGGTTTGTAAAGATTACCTCTAAAATGGCAAACCAATGATTTGTTCTGAAATATTAGCCTTTACTTAACACAACCTATGTGAGGTAATAAAATGAGCGTACCTCCTAAAACTAAAGTACAGCTATCAGTAACAAGTAAAAAACAGTATTCAAAATGAAGCGCTGTACAATGATGGCCAATGAAGTACGATTCTCTTGAAAATAGGTAGCATAATTAAATGATATAAAACTTATAGAAGTGTAGCATATATATATAAAGACTTGCATGAATTTCCAATGCTTCATTTAAATGCATTTACCAGATATCCACGCTGTGAATGCAGTTACACTGTAGCGAAATGATGGTTCCAAGGTGTCCAGTCTTTCAAGTCTGATGTACAAAGTATCCACACTGAAGATGTAGTAGTTGTTGTAAAACTGTAGCAAACTGTAATTACAACTTAACCAATCAAACAGTTCAAACAGATCAAATAAGAGCTTCTGGCTTTAGTGGCAGTTAAAATCCTTTTATTGTAGAAAAAATTATTAAAATCTTCATGTCGAGTTAAAATCTTGGTATAGAATAAAACAGTCCCTCTGTTTTCCAAAAGATAAGCACTTTTGGTATCTTCTTCAGATCGTAGAGATTAGGAATGGAAGTTCCTTTTTATAGTTCTTACTTCCTTTACTGTTGGAAGAATCATTCGATCATCACGCTGTCAATCAGCTGTTTAAATGCACCAATCCTCTTTCCTCTCAGTTGAGGGTGTTCTATTTCCAAAGCTTTTTGCTTTTGAAGGGTCTAACCAATCATGAATTATTAAGCCAGACACACCTCCATATTAACTAATGGTTGGTCTTCTAGCTTTTAATATAGGTTTCAGGGGAATGATGTTATTCAAGCCGGGCTCATTATTAGCACGGAGGTTCACAATCCACTTACTCTCCCTGCATTCAGTAATATTTTCAATGTCACCTTTTCTTACTTCACTATATACATTCTATATCACCTTATAAGTGAAATAATGACAGACATTTCTTTCAGCATGAGTTGCTAAAGCGTTATGTGGATCTTTATTGGTAATGTCTCTTTGATGTCTCAGAATGCGATTTTTAAACAGCTGATTAGTTTTTCCTACACAGAATGTGGGACATAATTTGCAGGTAGCCATATATACCACATTGGGGGTTACACAAGTGGCTTTAACATTAAAGGTGTATTTCTTCTTTGTCCTTGGATGTTCAAATTCGTTATTACAGTCAGTGGGCATGCTGTGCAGTGGCCACACTTGAACGTCCCTTTATGTCCAATAATTTTATGTTTACTAAACCCATCCTTTGTGCAAAGTAACCTCTTCAAATTTTTCTTATTCTTGTAGCCAAAGCATGGTGTTTCACCTACAATGTCTTTTAGCTTGGCATCCTGGGTAAGGATTGGCCAACACTGCCTTATTATAGATTTAATTTGTGTGTTGTCTGTGCTGTAGGTTAACATCACTCTGGTGGTTCTGTCTTCTGTCATATTACTTTGGGATAACTTCTTGGACATTCACATCCTTTTTATTATAACCTCTATTTCTTAGGTTAAGAATAAGAAAAATAGTCCACTGACATAAGCAGACATTGTCATCATTGCTTAATGTGTCACATATCAAATTATTCAGAAGTTTGCTAAACTCATCACAGTAAACTTAGGCTAATTTTCTTTTCATTGTTTCTGATCACAGTCTTTATATTCCTTCTTTTGAATTTACTTCTGACATTTGTTGGCTACTTTGAAAACTGATGTAACCTTAGATTTATTTTCTTTATGTTTGTGACCTTTCACAATGTTTGGATTGAGGATGTCCACAAATAAGTATCCAGTCCACAACTGCATATATATATATATATTTTTATATATATACATACATATATATATATACATATATATATATTTATATGTGGATTCACTTTATAATTTCGAAATACAGAAATACAGAATTTCAGTATTTCGAAATCATAAAGTCGAACATCCATAATCCCGACAGCACACAATCACAAAACACACAATCACAAATACATACACACCATACACCAAACAACACATATATTGCCCAACCCACAGCAAACAAAACACATACAAACACAAAAACACAAACAAAGCTACACTGCACCCCCCCACCCCCTACCTATATATACTAACTCTGAGATCCACAAACAGATACAAAAAGGAAACACACACCCATGCATTTCACAGTCCCTCACACACACACAAACATCACATATACATACATCAACACATCCAACACTTACACACAATCAGACACACCCAAACTCCCACACAAAACCCTTACAAAACACTCACCTTCAATTGCACCTACATCCATACATGATACACTCCCAATGCTGCACACCACATACCATAAGCCATAACCATGGATTTGAGATATTCAAATTCGCGATTATGCACTTTCGCAATTTTGGCTTTTTTGACTTTATGATTTTGAAATACTGAAATTCGGTATTTCAGTATTTAGAAATTATAATGTGAACCCATATATATATATATATATATATATATATATATATATATATATATATATATATATATATCTATATATATATATGGAAACACTTTATATGCTCAAAATCCTGAAATATCAAATTTCAGAATCTCGCACCCATAAAGTGGAAAGGCTAAAATATCGAACACCCAAAAGTGCAGAATTCAAAATCTTGCATTTCGGAGATGTTGAATTAGCGGTTTGGGTGTTGCACTGTGTTCATGGATTCAGGTAAGTGTTTATGTTTTAAGGGTTTTGGGTAGGGGCTGTAGTGTTTGTTAGTGTGTTTTGTTACTGTGCTATGTGTGTGCAAGGGGGATGTATGTTGTGTGGTGGTGTTTAGTGTGTTTGTGTATGTAGTGTGACCTTGGAGTTAGTATATTTAAATGGGGGTGATGGGGTGATGGGGGTGAAGCCCCTGTACTTGTACATAGGATTGGGTTGTGTGTTTGTTTGTGGGGAGGAAGGTGTGTGTGTGTGTGTGTGTGTGTGTGTGTGTGTGTGTGTGTGTGTGTGTGTGTGTGTGTGTGTGTGTGTGTGTGTGTGTGGTACAGAAGTCACGATTTTTAATTTCGCGCTTCTGGGTGTTCGATGTTTTAGCATTTCCACTTTATGGGCTCGAGATTCTGAAATTTGATATTTCAGGATTTCGAGAAAATAAAGTGAACCCATATAGAGATATATATATATATATATATATATATATATATATATATATATATATATATATATACACACACACACACACACACACACACACACACACACACACACACACACACACACATACGCACACACTGCTGCTAAGAAAAAGAAGAATATATAGTCTTACTATACAGTAATTTTCAATTATCATTTGATAGATATTAAGTAGTTTTATTGTTTTACTATCTAACTTATCCAAACTTTTGAGATCCTGTCAATAAACAACAGCTTAACAAGATAAAATACAAAAGACTGTAAAGAAACACAGAAAGCAATAAAACAAACCTGTAAAAAACAAAGACTTTAATGCGAGTGCTTTCACACACTAAGGTGCTACATCAGACAACAGTATCCAACAAAAAGAATCTTTAAATACATCAATGAATTCAAATTAACCAATCAGAAACCTGACCTAATTAAGACTATGTACCATGTTTAAAGTGCACCATACATAAAATAAATGTATACTTATGCTTAACCATTCAAAACATCAAAGTCCTATCATAGAGACATAAAACAAAAAGCAGCAGAAATTCATTTCTTAATCAGTCTATGGGCTTTCAAAGCTGGTTTGATAGAATCAGTATTATTGAGACCAGAACACAAATGTGCTCCTAAACTCAAGATCCATTTCATCTCAGCTGTATCAGTGTAGGCTTAGATGTCTCCTAACCTAATATTCTCATGTATGACTTACTTAACCTGAAATATAAACACATATGTTTCTCCTGCTGACAAGGTATGTTTGGCTAGTGCACTGTGTTCCAACTTTTTACTAGTACAATACATGTGGTCTCTTATTCTTTCACAAAGTCTTCTGTTTGTTTTGCCCACATAAAATTTCGAACATGCAGTACAATAAGCCAGATAAACTAAATTATTGGTATTACAATCAGCATGCACATTAAAATTCCATGTTCGTTGAGTATAAGGATGTATAAATTGTCCACTTTCATCTATAAGATGGCAAAAATTGCAACTATTGCACTTCGTAGTCCCTGTTACACTTTGTTGATCAATATTACTAGTATTGGGGTAACATAGTAACTGTTTAAGTGCGTTCTTATTTTTATATATGACCCTAGGTCGTGGCCCCACCACCCCTCCTGTTTTATCTTCTGTGTGTAAAATATGCCAGTTTTTATAAAAAATATCTCTAATGTGCCTCACATCAGTACTGTAGGAAAGAACTGCTGGTATACCTTTTGGACACTTATGCCTAGATCTCCTAGAGGCCAGTGTACCAGAAAAATAAGGTTTGGCTCTACCTTGTCTCTCCCCCATGGTAGTTCTTATGCATTAGAAACAGCCATCTCATCATAGCCTCTCCCAACAAACTCAGATTTCAACATCACCAAACTATTATGCAAGGTATCATCTTTACAGGTCAATCTGGTCACCCGTAATGTTTGCCCCTGTACCACATTGGAGAAAACATGTTGGGGTGCATGCAACTCCATCGAGGCTAGGACTGAGATGGCCTTGTATGCTAGACACAGGTCACCTCTGAGCAGTCTATATGAGACTGAGTAGAGGAACAGGGCTTTTAGCCTATCTATATAGGATAGGTGTTTTAAACCCTGGATGTTCCTGGTCAGGAACCTCTGTGGTCTCTCCATGCCTGAGGGTGCATTGTACTCGATAATGGGTCTGATAAGGGAGGAGTACAGGGATGTTATGATCTCCTTGTTCCTGGATGAAATACCCTTACTTATGAGGTGGGCCATGTAGAAAGCCTTCCAAACAACTGTGACAATGTGGTGGTGAAAAGTCATGTTCCTACCAACCTTGGTGCCCAAGTCCCTCATGACTGATTGCATGTTGAGTACATTGTTATTAATGTGAAAATTAGTAGGGACACCATTTCCCCCAAAGGGGATAATGATGCATTTCTTGGCATTCAGTTTGAGGCCATGCTTCTGGCACTAGTCATTAGTTTAGGTAACAACCTCTTGGAGGATGTTCAAATCACTAGGGCAATTCATGACAGCACCTAGCTTGCAGTCATCTGCAAACTTTATCAGCCACAGACCACTGGTTTTGGCTTGCACCACAGAATAGTATATCCCAAACAGTAGAGGCCCCAAGACCGATCCTTGGGGTATACCGCTTGTTACGGGTCTACTACTAGAGGTGGCTTCCCCGATTTTGACTGAGTGGGTTCTATCAGTGAGCCAGTTAGCTACCCATCTGGTAACATATGGATTGATGCCTATCTGGGAGAGTTTATCTATTATGCCTGAGTGGGGAACAGTGTCAAAAGCTTTGGCTAGGTCAAGGTAGTTGGTGTGCACCATCTTCCCCTCGTCCATGGCTTTGCTGACTGTTTCAAAGTCAACCAAGTTTTACAGGCATGATCTCCCTTTGACAAAACAAACTGCATGGGGTCAAGCTTTTGGAGGTTGCCAATGTCCTTGCTTATAAAGTCCACGATAATGCATTCCATGGCCTTGCAGATCATCAGGCTAGTTAGGCTGATGGGCCTATAATTGCCCAGGTCAGTGGACACTCAACCTTTGTGTAGAGGGATAACAGTGACTGCCCTTCATTCAGCTGGGATGAAGCCAGTGCTCAGGGTTTGGATAAATAGGGTGCCTAATAGTGATGAGAGCTCATGCTCGAGTTCATGAAGGATGCAGCCAGGGATGTTGTCAGGTCCCATGGAGGTTGTATTTTTTGCCTTTGAGAGGACATTAAAGATCTGGCAGGTGCTGGGGATGTTCTGATTTACTGATGGGGGACAGAAGGGGTGAAGTTTTCACTGAATCTGTCTGCCAGCAGGTTGGCTATATATATGGCATTTCTGTGTATGTAGTGTTTTTGACCACCAGTTCAGAGCAGATTTGGGTACTACCTTTGAGATTGCGGATGTATGTGAAGAAGGCCTTGTGATTTTTCTTAGTGGATGTGACCTATCTGGACTCAAAGTTAGCCTTAGACGATTTCACCAGTGACTTTATTTGCTTGTTCAGACAAATGACTGATTGCTTCCAACTTTGCACCTGCTCCTTCTTGGTTCTAGAAGGAAATCATTTCCTTTTATTACAAAGTTTGTTTATTGCTGCTGTCCACCAGACACGTTTACTCTTCCTTGAGGAAAATGATTTGATCCTGTCAGGTAATGCTGAGTCCATGCAGCTATGTAGGTGCTCATATAGTTTGTTGGTTTAGACTTGGACATTAGTGTTTGTTCCAGCTGAAAGGATGGGGGCTGTGAAGCTGCTTATACCTGTTCTCAGGAGATTGTAGTCAGCTTTGAATGTTTTTATTTGACCCTGAGGGAGGACTGGGGGGGGGGTTCAGGGGAAATGGTGACTTTGAAAGTGATCACTTTATGGTTAGATCTTACCAAGGAGGATGACACTGTAGGGGTGCTACAGTGGCTACTCATGTTGGTTAATATACCAGGTCCAGGATATTTTCACCTCTCATGGGGGTTTTGATCAACTGATCCAATGCACTTGCATTGACGAAGTCGAGGAATCTGTGGGCATTCGTGTTTGGGCTAGAACAGGTCTTCCACTCTGTGGTTGGGTAGTTAAAGTCACCCAAGATCAGGGTAGAGGGTTGAATCTTGATAGATTCAAGTAAGTCCAAATAGGTGGAGTGGATGTCCTGAGTGATGCTTGGGGGTCTGTAGTTAGCTATGACTTGAATAGGTGTTTTGTGAACAGTTAACTGCACTTGGAGTGTCTCCTGTGCATCATACTGTGTGACCAACCTGGAGGTGTGCATGTCTTTGATAAATACTGAAACTCCACCTCCTTTGGCTTTGTAGCCCTCCATTTGGGGACTAAAAATATGGTAGGATGAGTAACCTGGCAAGGCTGGGGTGCTCTCCACAACTTTGAACCAGGTTTCAGTGACTGCACAAACGTCAGCATCCTCCAGGATGAGGAATGCTTGCAATTGGTGCAGTTTCATGCTAAGACTCCTAGCGTTTAGCAGCATGACCTTTAAATTTCTTTTAGAAGAATTTTTCATGTTGGTAATTTTGTGCTCATGACTTTGACTAAAGAAGGCACTATTGGCATGGTAAGAGCCTTTGCCAGAAGCCTGAAGTCCAGGTTAGACAGATGAAGGCCATCTCTGACAAAGCATCATCTGTCAGTCTTGTCCTCCCTGGCTGTCAGGTATTGGATCCCCCTGGAATGACAGCAGAAACTAAGCCAATTGTTAAAGTCAATCATTTTCTGTTTGTATTGAGGCATCATTCTGGGTGATGGTAGGATGGTGCTTAAGGCTAGGGACATGCCTGCTGGGCACATATTCAGTGAGCTCAATCATGTCTGTCTTTACATAGTCTTAAGAGGTACGTTTCAAGTCACTCACACCAACATGGACTATGATGTATCTGTTGTTAAGAGACTTGAGTGTGTGCATAATATGGCAGATTCTAGCACCTGACAAGCAAGTTACAGTGGCTTTCTCCTTGTCTACCCTGGCACATTTGTGTGTCTCACGATAGAGTCTCCCATAACTAGTATTATGGGTTTGTGGATGGGTCTTAGAGGCTGTAAGACACAGGCATGTGTACTATGTGTGGTGCTTAGTGCTGTGGGTTGTGATATGAGAGTGTGTTTTTGCTAGGGAGGTCTCTTTTGTTTAGGTATGTTTTTGTTGAGAACCTCCGCATTATGAAGGAGTGTGTTGTACAGATGTGGGTGTTGTTAGAGGTGTGGTGTTTGTAGTGTTTGCGCACACAACCTTCTCAGTGCCAGATGTACTGGCTTGTGATTAAGACAGCAAGGATTCTAGGTTCTTAATGTAATTGCATCTATCACATATTGTGTTCCTAAGTGGTAGTAGTAGAGGGTTGGCTGTGTATGTGAGGCAGTTGCTACAGTGTCTCAGAATGCCCATATCAACCAGACTAGCAGGAGAAACCATAGGAAACCATTTTTTGTTTTATCTGATAATGTTTTAATATTTGCAGCAGTATTTCAAGTTGTAAGTTATATGAGCTATATAATTTTAAATTAGCGGAAATATGAGGCAGGATGTCATTTGACAGTCATTTTCTTTTAGCTGAGCTGTATCCATAGTCTAATCTGTTAAGCAAATGGCTTAAGGGGTTGAAAACAAGGCAAAAAGAGCCGTGTTAATAAAACGTCACCCTACAATATCCCTCTGTGATCTTCAGACCTGAGTTAATAATTTGCCTTTTCTTATGTTTTAATTGTATTGTGATGTGCATTTTTTTCATTGGGATAACAGCATAATTTGTTAGCATATGGCATATCTTCAACAATTTTAAACATTCTATAATCCAGGGATTTGGAATGCTGTCAAATCCATTCCATACTTAAATTTCAGGCCATTTTATAGCTCATTGTTGCTTTGTTTAGTAAACTTTGGAGCTGAGTTCAATATGATTTTTGACACCCTTCTATTCTGCTGCAATGACTGGCTTTTTATCCAAGCAAACGTAGACCATGTCCATGTCATTTCCTACTTACAGTCTGTATGTTGCTGTTATTAGTCAATAGTTTGTAGAACAGTTCACAAGTTCACCTTCAAGAAGTAATACAGTATTCCCCATTATTAACACACACACACACACACACACACACACACACACACACACACACACACACACACACACACATACACAGATATATACCTCAATCATAATGTAAAGATGTTAATGTGTTGCAATACTGTGACCTGGAATTTTATTTTTTTCCAGGTTCAGAACATTTCTCTCACTGGTAGTTACTTAATTTTATTCTTTATACTATATTACCTGTAGTGAAGAATACACATCTGTATTTTCTTTCACTAGTCATTTACACAGAAGCATGCAGCATTTATACCTGATTACACCTGCTCTGTTTGGTTAAGTTTAAGTCTATCTGCAACTAATTAAGCCATGAACAATCCCAAATTTCAGCACAATATGTATTTGAATGTTAACAAGAGTATGTATGGATGCCATATATGTACTTTTTGTTCTGTGAACAACATACTGTATACTCTCTGCTCAGTGAGTTATTCATTCTTATTTGATTTCCAGTCCTAAACTAGAAATGATCTTTTGATTTTCTTTCATACAACATTTTACTGTGTACTTAATTTTTGGTGATTTTGATTGGTTTATACTTCATTTAGCAATATGTTTATTTTTTCTTTTAATCTCTTTTATTAAGTGTATCATGCATTTTAAAATGAATCATATCTTCCTAAATCATTACGAAAATAGCCTCCCAGCACTGATTTTCAAAGTACTTAACCTGTTTCACTCCTCAGTAGTTCTGATATCATAATATGCAGTACGACATTTCAGTTTAGAACTAGAACTCCTCCAGATCAATATAAGAATTGTGTGATTGATTTTAACAAACTCAAAAAAGAAAAATAGGCCTTTCCAAACAAAAGACCTTCTTTGTAAAGAAACAAAGTGTAATAGCTTGTAAAATGCAAGCTTTACTGTTTCGCCTCCAAGAAAATGTATGGTTCTACAAGTCTGGTACCTCCACCTCCAGTTTATAACATAACAAAAACTGTGTCACCTGAAGATCTTACTTTCCTGGTATTCAAAAAAATATTGTGTAGGGCTAACCTCTTCCTCCAAAAAAGGTGACTTTTTAATCAGTATAATACTTGCTTTCATGCCCTCGCTACACCACTGTGTCCCCGGATAGTTCTTGCATCTCCTTCAAACCATTTACCTCCACTTTGTATGATGTGACTGACTCATTGGTTTCCCCTATGAGTGACACATTTCTGTTGAATCGTTAATAAAAATGCTATCACTTCTCTCTGATATGTGACTTCTGGGAGTATGTGTCATGTGTAGTACAAGATTTGTAATGAGTCTAAACGATCTACCCCCAATATATATATATATATATTTTATACAGGACTAGATGTTCTGCTTTAGAGTCTAAAAGACTCCAGGGCCAATAAAATTATTGGCCCAGTTTTCCTCTGGCATCCTCATTGCATCCCCCATCATGCAAGAGTAGTTGTAAGAAACATTCTGGTTATGCAGGTGGTGGTATAACAATGGAAGACCTTTCCAGATACAGAGTCTCCATTTTGAAAACCAGGCAGGTTCCTGAAAGCCCTCTAACAGTAACTCTCATGACTATTCTCCAGCTGGTTTCCCTTAATGCTTTCACTGCATACTAAAAAGGGGGATCAGGATGCCAAAATATATATAGTGATTTAACTATTTTTAATAACATACCCTTAATCAGTAGCATATTATCAATGAAATAATTGGCCAGCCTTAAATGATCTACGTCTCCATGCTGCACCCATCTGCCTAATTGTGAGATACTTAAAAGTTTCTTTAAGTAATTACATAATCCTACTGAATTTATGGCTCATCTTATAGCATCTGATTATATCCTTTTGTGCCCATCTGTAACACAGAGGGTTATAATCTAGTCTCCGATCATAACCACGTTACTATGTGTTTGAGATATGGATGCCAAGAAACTCACCTCAAGCTCAAAGCATGATCACAGAGCTATATGCACTATAATACCAGATAGTTGTGGATAAGAAATTATATATATTTTTTTTGGTTAACTGGTTAAGCCCATTAGATGTAAGTGTCCTTTTTTCATGGGTGACCAAGATAACTGTCTGGTTAAGTGACTTTCTCAGAGTCATACAGTAGGCAAACAGAGGCTGAGAAATTCAAATTTTGGATTACAGGAAACACAGTATTTTTTAACAGGATATAGCCTTAATTCTCTACACTAACAGATAGACATTACATATAACTACCATACTTAGATATTCTGTGTGAGAGAAAAGAGGTGTCTAATTTAAGTGTGAGGTCATTTTACTATTCTTTCTCTCAGCTGAGTATATAATCGAATGGAATTTTTAGGTTGCAGTTTCCTATTCTTCTAGACAGAACTATCACTGAACAACAACAAACAATGTAGATTTAGTTTAAACTCTGCCATTTTTCATGGTGTCTTATATTTATTATTTATTCACATTTGTTTACCAGGAAAATCTGACTGGGCCAGAAGCCCATTTTCAGTGGAGGCCCGGGGAGAAAAGCTCTACAAAAATATAAGCAGAATACAATAATTAGATAGTACAGTAGTATACATACAATAAGATGCAGAATACACACCATCTAGTTAGTCTTTACAAAGTAGTATTCAATACAGTTTTCTAGTAGATACGGGTTCAAAAAGAAAAACACACAAGCGTTTCAGTGAAGATCACTGTGAGAAAAATAAAATTAGTACTGTGTACATATTAAATAATAGTTATGAAGAAATGAGATTTCCTTTATATATATTTTTTCTGAGTAGTAATAAACACTGAGGAGAGGGAAAATGAGGTAAGGAGTGAATAGTGTGTTGACAGAGTTATAAATATCTTGTCAGTCAGGTTTGGCGCAGGAGCAATGCCAGTTCTTGGATAGATGTTCAAATAGTAGTTGTCTGAAACTGGTAGATCCAGGTGTGTTGTGGAGGGTGTAGAGTAGAGAGTTCCATAATTTGGCTATTTGATTTGAGAATGGGGCTTTACCATGAGTGTTGTTAGCTTTGTTTACTGTGAGAAAGTCTCTGTCTGCACATCTTAGACTTCTTGGGCATGAGTAGGGAACAAGTTCCTTGAGAAATGGGCAATTGTCAGAATGGAAGATGATATTGTGTGTGAATTTAAGTTGGTAGAGATGGGGAAGGTTAGGTAGCTCATGCTAATTTAATTTATATAGAGCAATAAAATGGTGGGTTTGGTGGGAAGGTTGGCTGCGAAGCAAGCTATTTTGTTGTAGCAAGTTTCCAATTTGGTTAAGTCTAATTTTTTTAAGTTGGTAAAGGGGGGAAAGCCTACAGGAGTGTAGAGAGGAGGAATGTTCTGAATATGGCTAGTCTGGTATTGTCATTGAGGAATGGCTTGCTTTTGTACAGTGAGCCAAGTTTGATGTGAACTTTCTTAATTGTGATGGCCATGCGTTGGACAAATCTGAATTTGCTGTCGATTGTCACACCAAGGAGTTTTGTATGTTCAACTGTTTTTATGACTGTTTTTTGCTGAGAGAATGGTGAAAGGAGGTGTGGTCGGTGAATGTTTTCTACTGGTAAATAACATTAACTGTGCCTTTTGGAGGTTGAGGATTAGTTGTGATTTACTTGGATATGTTTCTATATCATTAAAAGCTTGTTGGGCTACTATTTGAAGCTCTGGTAAGGCATCTGCTGAGCATATTAAAGTTGAATCGTCCACATACTGAACTACTTTAGTGTGTGTTGTGGATAAAGCTAGATCATTGGAGAAGATGGTGAAAAGAAGGGGTCCTAGTATAGAACCTTGAGGGACTCTGACCGAGACAGGCAGAAGTGGTGAGATTTTGGATTTCCATTGTACTGCTTGTTGCCGGTCAGAAAGGCAGCTTAGGAACCAAGAGAGGGAAGTCTTTGACAGGTTTAATGAGGCAAGAGTACTAAGAAGTTTCTGATGGGAGACAGTGTTAAATGCTTTTGACATGTCTAGGAAGGTTGATGCTACTTGTTGGTTTGAATTTCTCAGTTGGTTGATGGTGTTAGAGAAATAAATTAGGGCTGTGGTAGTGCTGTGTTTTGGTCTGAAACCATGTTGGGCAGGAGAGATAAGGTTGCGAGATAATAGGTATTGTAGTAATTGAGTGCGGATACATTTTTCCAGGATTTTGACACAGGGGGAAAGGATGGCTATGGGTCTATAATTGTTTAATTCTGTTGATGTTCCTCCTTTATGTAGAGGGGTGATATAGGAAATTTTCCATAATTTTGGGACATATTGTTCTGCTATAGACCTATTTACCAAAATGGAGATAAGCAGAGCTACGGCATTAGCTGACAGTTTGAGGTACTTATTGGGGAGTTGGTCAGCTGCTAAGGAAGAAGGTTTCAGTTTTTTCAGCATTGTTCTTATGGTGTTAGTTGAGGCAGGTTTGAGGTCAAAAAAGTTGTTAGTTTCCACATAAGGTGGAAGAGACTGTGGGGTGGAATTGTTCAATGTAACTAAGGAGAGGATGGTGTTTATAAAATAGGTGTTGATTTGTGAGGCAATACTCACACTTTGGTTATTGGTTGCTGGTTCTGGGGTTGTAGCTTTACCTGGATGGAGGAGCGAGTTAATTGCTTGCCAGAACCTTTTGGGATTGTTTTCATATTTGTTTTGCATAGATGTATAGTATGTTTTTTGTCTACTTTGAGTTGTTTTTTTTTTTGTTTGATTGTGGAGATACTAGTATGCTAACAGAGTTTTTATTGTCTTTTGTTTTCTTTTTTTTTTTCCATAATAAATCTTTATTGTTTGTCTTTTGTTTTCTGGTATTGAAATCAGGTTTTGTCCCTTAGTTTTTAAGTCTAACAGTTTATTTTGATATCCAGGGCACTTTCTTATTTTTAACACGACATGTACAAGTTGGTGCTAAGCAATTTAGAATAGCTTGAAATGTGTCATTGAAGTCTGTTATGGCCTGGTCAAGTTGGAGATGATGGAGTGGTGTCCAGTTGCATTTACTGAGCATGTCTAAGAATGCTTAGTTGGAGATGTTTTTGGTATTTCATATGCCTTTGTAAACTATGGTTCTGGTTGGGTTGAGCTGATGATGGACTAAGTAGGTAGGTCTATGGTCACTTAAATTATTTGGAAGGCATCCAGAGAGATAGTTGTGGATGGTACTGTTAATAAGTGACCAGTCTAAGACAGATTCCCTTTTACTATGTTTATCTACTTGAGTGGGAAATTGGATAGTTTGGGAGAAACCATGTAGATTTATTAATTTGGAGGGGCTATCACCAGTGCAAGTCTTCCAGTCTAAGTTGAAGTCACCTGTGATAATAGTTTCATGGGTTGCAGGTTGAGGCTGTCCAGGCTATGAGTTCCTCAATGGCAGTGTGAGTATTGTTGGGAGGTATCCAAGTGGCTATTATAGTAATATTTTTCTTTGGGTTGATTCTGAGCCATGTTACTAGGACATCAAAGTTGTTATCATAATGGTATTTGATGGGCAGGTAGTCTATGCTCAGGTTATCTTTGTAGAAGATTGAAATCCTGCCTCCCTTCTTCCTGATCCTGTCTAACCTGTGCATGCAATAACCTTGTGGGAGTATGTCTGGGTCTCATATATGGGGTTTTAGCCAAGTTTCTGTTGCTATAAGAATGTTTGGTGAGTATTGTGCAATGACTGCATGAAAGTCTGTAATTTTGTTAACTAGGCTTCTAACGTTCATGTTAAGAATGAGAAGGTCTGTAGTTTTAATGTGAGGAAGGGGTGGAATGGTAGCTATGATTGTATGTTCTGCAGTATGTGGCCCTAGATTGGGGTGTATATCACCACTATGGAGAATCTGTGATAATATACATGCATGTTTGTGTGACAATTTGGAGAGTATGTGAAGGTGTTTGCTGAAGTGGTTAGTGGTATTGATGACAACTACATGTTTGAAGTGGAAGTATGCAATATGTGTGTGATTGTAGAGTTTGAAGGAGATGGCAAGGTAGAAGAGTGAAGAGTGGATGGCATTAGTATAATATAGTGTGGAGCTAAGGACATGTATCTGTAGGCAAGTGTAGGATGTTAGATAGTATGCTGATGGCAGTAGGGTAGAGTGTGGGCAGGAGAAAGAGCATGGTGTTTTAAAATGTTAGATTATCTGGATGGTATGATGAACCTGTAGGGACAGAGGAGTGTTGGTGTAGTGTGGTGGGAGTAGAGTTATTAAGGACATTTGCAATTAAGTTGTGTGAGGACAGGGAGGAGTCTTACAAATACTGTACTGGTTAATTGAAGTGTGATTGGCGGATTGAGGGTGATTCTTGATTGGGGGAAGTTAGGGGAGTGGTTAGTATTGGTATAAGTCTAGGTGATGCAGGGTTGAGCGAGAATGGGGGTAGGGTAGGGGAGCAGAGTGAGACCAAGCATAGTGAGTGACAGTCATCAGTATACCTCACATATATTTATATTTTTCAATCAGCAAATTGCCTGTTCCTGGACTATTATGGTTATTAATGGATTTAGAAAATTTTCTTACCTCATGTAATGTAATAGAGGTTGTGAGGACTTTTATGTCACTTGGGAGCAATACTAGTAATTTTAATTTTGAAGAAATAAACCATGTTGCTGACTCATTTGTATGTATAAGTACATGACAGGTTCATAGGTAGGTACTAGGCTATCAGCCCTGGGGCCTATACAAGCCCTGCCAAAAAGGTACCCTGGCTTTTGCCACCCAAGAAAATTATTTTCCTGTGCCACTGTTGAGCAGAGCCACAGAAGTGATCCCTGGGGGAATTTCCTATTTTCCATCCAATCATCAAGATTTTTCTTGAAAAGTGCTAATGAGAAGCTTTGTTTGATATAGATAGGTAGTTTATTCCAGAGTATGGGAAGTCTCTTTGACAGGAATCTATCCCTCTGGCATGTTCTGTTTATTGTGGTGCCAAGGTTTAGGTCTCTAGAGCATGTAGCTTGGAGGGATTGGGATTTCTTTAAGTGGAGCATGTCCAACAGCTCTGGATTTGACATAGCTTTGTATGTTAGGCAGAGATTACCTCTGAGTAGACGATATGTGATGGAGTAAAGCTGGAGTTTTCTGAGACGGTCTACGTAGGGCACCTGTTTGAGGCCGGTAATCCTCTTTCTGAGGTATTTCTGCGGCCTTTCCAGTTGTTGTAGATGTCTTGTGAGGTACATACCAAGAGGGGCGTTGTACTCTATAATGGGTTTAATGAGTGATGAATACAGGGGAACAATGACCTCTTTTTTTCTGGATGAGAAACCTTTTGTGATGAGGTGTGCCACGTAGAAGGATTTCCTGACTACTGTGGTGATGTGATTATCAAAGGAGAGACTACTGTCCACCTGTGTCCCAAGGTCTCTTATCACACTTTTGGTGTTAAGTATACTACCGCCTATGTTGTAGTTCATGGGTACAGAGTTTTTACCAAAGGGGATGACAATGCACTTTTTGGCATTGAGCTGGAGGCCATGGCTTTGACACCAGGCATCTGTCTCAGTGAAGCTCTTTTGTAGGATGTCCACATCATTAGGAGTTTCGATTATGGCTCCTAGTTTGCAGTCATCTGCGAACTTCATTAGCCAAAGACTTTCTGTGTTAGCCTGTACTTCAGAAAAGTAGATACCAAAGAGGAGAGGACCCAGGACTGAACCCTGTGGTACTCCACTTGTCACTGGTCTAAAGTCAGATTTGGAGTCTGCTACTTTCACAGTGTGGGTTCTGTCAGTGAGCCAGTTGGCAGACCATCTTGTGACATGGGGATTTATACCTAGTTTAGTGAGTTTATCTATAATTCCAGAGTGGGGGATGGTGTTGAAAGCCTTGGCAAGATCTAGATAGGCTGTATGAACCACCTTACCCTCATCTACGGCTTTGGTGACTGCTTCAAAAAAGTTTATCAGGTTTAGGAGACATGATCTGCCTTTTACAAACCCAAACTGGGTGAGGTCCAGAGTTTGGAGATTACCAATGTCTTTGTTTGTAAGTTCCATGATGATACATTCCATGGCCTTGCAGACCAGGCTCGTGAGGCTAATGAGGTGGTAGTTCCCTAAGTCCATGGTGGCTCCCTCCTTGTGGAGTGGGATAACCATCACTGTGCACCATTCAGCAGGCATAAAGCCTAAGGTGAGGCTATGACTGAACATGGTACTTAGGTGGGGTGCCAGTTTGTTCTGCAGTTCATATAGAATGCAGCTTGGGATGTTGTCTGGTCCGATGGATGCTGTGTTCTTGGCTTTGGAGAGTGTTTTTTACCTGTGCAGCCATGATTACAGGAACTTTGCATTCTTCCGCTATAGAGATGGGCTCTTTAGGGGGTGGGGGATGGGGTAAAGTTAGCACTGAACCTATCTGCCAGGATGTTGGCAATATCAGATGGGTCTGTATATTTAGTGCCATTGTGCTGTAACTGAGAGCAGATCTGAGCATTGCCATTGAGATGCATGACATAGCTATAGAATGCTTTGTGGTTGTCTTTAGAATCAGCGGTGATTTTGTTTTTGTAACTAACTTTGGAGGATTTTATCAGGGATCGCATCTTCTTACTGAGGCTGACCAGGGAGTTCCTCCACTCATGGGATTTTACTCTCTTTTGCAACAGTTTCTTCCTTCTGTTGTACAGTTTGTTTATGGCAGGGGACCATCAGATTGGCTTCCTTTTTTATTTGGAGGATAGCATCTTGGTTCAGTTTGGGATAGGACGATCCATGCACTCGTGTAAGTGCTTATAAAGTGCAATTGTGTAGGATTCAATAGTCATAACTGTATTGTCCATCTGCATGGGTGATACACAGTACCATCAAAAGTCCTGAATGCTGGGTGGGGGGTGGAGCCTAGATGGCAAACAGATAGCTGCTTTTTTTAGAGCTCCTTAAAATAGTACTAGAAATAGGAAAAAAATTAATTTCTTGAACTAAAAACAGGGAAACGTTATTAATGAACTTCTAAACTGTATTCTTAACAATTTTCAAAAAATTCTAGTGAGGTTTTTCTGTCAAATTAACTTGGAGATCTTCACTACTGTAACTGTATAGAAATGGCTACCTCAAAGAACTCTCACACAGAAACAACCTTGAAGAAAGAGATACAAATTATGTCTTCTACACTACAATAATTGTCTTTGAAAATGGATAGATTCACTGGCAACCTGGAAAATCTAAAGGTAAACTGCCAGAAATAAACTGATGTTCTTAATGAAATATTACAACAGCAACAAAATAAAATAACTGATATAGAAACATCCCTAACAGACATAGATGGGAGACTTAAAGAAGAGGAAAGCCATACAGAATATTTATTACAGCAAAATAACTGGCTAATAAACAAAATAGATGACACAGAAAATTGAGAGAGAAAAACAAATATAAGAATATTTGGTCTTCCTGAGAAAATAGAGGGAGAAGACATTATAACTTTTTTAAACTCATGGTTTCCAGAAATATTGGGTTTAAAGTAGGGACTTTCCTATGGAATAGAGAGAGCTCACAGAGCTCTTGGCAAACCACAATCTTCTTCATCTAAAACACCTCCAAGATCAACTGTTGTAAAATTCTTATCATATCTAGATAAATAGCGTATATTAAAATCTGCATGGAGGAAAAGTCCTTTAACTTATAAACAAACCCAGATCAGATTTGATAATGACTATTCAGCTAGAGTCCTTGATTTGAGGAAAAAATCTTGGCCATTAGTAAAGCTACTTAAACAAAATAATATAAAAGCACAGCTAACCTATCCAGCTAAAATCAAAATCTTTCAAAATGTCTGGACAACATTTAATAATATCAAAGAAGCATTTTCATTCATCAAAAACAATAATCTCATTAACATTCCTATTGATATGGACTGGTCTGCCTCAGCTAACCTGAAAAGATCTTCAGAGAAAAACACTTGGAATGATGTGAAGAAAAAAAACAAAAAACTGAACTAAAAGCTACAGGATCACTTAAATCTCTCAAAGATACAACTAAGATGGAGGATACTACTATTTATATCTTCAAATGGAAAAATAAAAGAAAAAAGTATGTATACTTCTTATTTATTTGTTTAGAACATAATGGGAATCCTCCCCCTTTATTAATATATAGTTATAAGCTTTTCATTATAAATTTTATTTAATTAAATGAAACTTAAAGTTGTAGTTCAGCACTAGAGTTATAGTTACATGTAAACAAAACATTTTGATATCACAAAGAAGTTCTTTAAAAAATATACGAATGAAATAACTAACTTTCTACTTCTTTCTTATAAGGTATAAAGCATTGTAATAGAGTTATAATAGAGCTTTCTGCTTATCAAATGATAGACAATGTGTAGAGGGTGGTACCTGCATGAGAGATTTTTTAGTTTATTTGATTAAAACTAAATAATATAAATATATTAATCTATTTTCAGATTCAAATTCCATTTAAAGTAAACTATGCCATTTGAGAACATTTATTTGACAACTTTCACATAGGGCTTTTCTCGTGCACATATTGCAGGTTTTTTTTCTTTTTTTCTCTTTTCTGTTCCTTTCTTCCAGTTACCCATAATATGTACTGATTTCTGATACACTGAAGAAGATAAACATGTTCCTTGCACTGGTTTAAGGAAGGAGAATGCTTATGTGTAACCGCAGATAGATCTGCAGAGGGCACCGATTGCTGAGGTATGTGCTTGAACTAATTGAGAATGGACTAGAGTGGTTGCGTTTGCCGATAGATTCTCCTGTCATATGTAGTGTATACTTCATGAAGACTTGTACTGTCTGCATTCTGGCTTCCACTTGAATGTGCACCCTCTTTGGCATATACTGTGTTGAAAGTGGGACTAGCGACTATGTTCGCAATCTAGCTAGGATAGTATCAAGTGATTTAATTTTCTCGATGTTCATTGAGATACACGGTGCTAGAGACCAGTTGGTGTCATATGGATTGTGAGGAGTGTATTGTTAATACCTAGCAGAAGTTACATTAGATTTCAACTTGTCTTTTCCTTTAGACATTCACTGATGCATCCTTACATGAACTTTCTCGCTGTACTTTTAGGTTAGTTTGAATGAGACACATGGCAAGAAGCTTTACCAGATAGGAATTCTTGTAAATTGGATGCTGGCTGCTTGGCATTTATCCCCCCCCCCCACGACATGTTTATTGTGAAAAATCTCTTGAAACATGTTAAAAACATGACCGAGAGTGGGTGGGCCCTTTACTTAGAGATGACAATCTAAAGACATGTAATGTAAGCAGAGACTTGACGTAAACCAGGAAGTGAAATGCATTCATTAGTAATATAACACCACATTAATGATAATTTAAGACCATTGCTTCAAATTATTCACTGTTTCCTTCCTGGTTTATATGGTAAAGGAAAAAAAAGAAAACCTATAAACTTCTCACATTACTTCGATGCAATTTAGATATAATGAAGAACATATATATGTCGAGTAGTACAGCTAAAACATACTATTTAACATTCATCATACTTAAAATACTAACGTGAATTTATTTAAGTAAAGAAGTTTACAGGATCCGAACTATGGTAATTGCTTAGCTAAAACCTGGAATGATAAGAGAATTTATTTCAATAAATACCTTAGCTACTAGTACTTCCTGATAATTAAATCTATTTGTTTAATGATATAATTTGTATATCAATACTATAATTATTTCACCGTTTATTAAAGTGCATCACAGAGAAAGACATAAAAGGTTAAGGATCATTATAGTATAACACTGAGAACATTACCTGGTTTTCAATTTCTAGTCATGGCTGTTTCTCAAGGTACAATATTGGTTTACATTTTTCTTACTGGCTTAATAAACAAATTAGTTAAAGAAAGGTGCTTAACTGGGGAAGTGAATTTGATATGACACATACTCAATGATGATCCCCCATGAATTGCATTAGCAACTTGTTCATAAAATTATATTTGAGTCCATAGCAGAGCTTGATTGCTATTATACTTTTCTCAAGGTACATATATGCTTGTTACAATGCATTGCTTTAATGAAAAACTACATTTCATGAATCTAGATTTTTATACTTGCTGAGAAAAAATACTAAACACTATGCTTTAATGAGTAATCTTGTATTGCTAGACTAAAGAAGAATATACAAGAATAATTTAAACATACATACGTGAAAATATGAATATATAAAGATTCATGTTAGTATGTAGAAATACAAATACCATGTTACCTATAGCATCAATTCATGAGTAAAGATATAATTCAATGGGAAACCTAGTTTTGAATATACTATCACTATTTATAAATGGAATACTGGTGAAACATAACAGTAATATATGCTAAGATGTAACTTTGTCTCTCTTAAAAAGCCTAAACTCTTTAGAATCATAAATGAACAGAAGAGCTTAATAATTTAGAGGACTCTGTTTTGACATAATGTTTTAATTTCGGCATCTATAAAATGCTTTAAATAATCTTTAATGAAATTTTTGCCTTTAAGATTACTATATTTATAGGCCAATGCTATTTACTACTGTATTTATGTTATTATATAACAATAATTTCAAATCTCTAATGTATTAACAGTAACACAGGATAATCCTCACTGAGATGTATATAGATGTTTTTATGTGTATTTAATGTATACAGATGTATTATTGATATTTAAAAGGAAGGAGAGGGGACAGAGGCAGGAGGAGAGAAGAGAAGGATTAGTTTTTACATATTTAATTTTAAACTATTTAAATTCTTTACAAACAATTAACTGAGTGATTTATATGACTATTACGGTATCCAAGAAGTGAAACTATTTTATCATTTTCCAGAATTGATTATTATGTTATTATTATATATCCCAAGACTGTTTCTCATGAAAGAAGAACTAATACTAAAGTAAAATTGTTTGAAATCTTATAAGCTATTATACCATTCCAGTACTGAAAAATATCTGCAAATTATATTAGACAGACCTATTAATATAACTCAGTTGATTTCTTGAGTTTTGACTGACCTCACCACCCCTAATTCTACTTGATCCAGAATATATAGAAGAATATCTTACATCACTAACATTATTATATATTTGCCTTTGTGATACCTACAGTTGTCATAGGAAACAAAGATATGTTAAATAATTTTAAATTTAAATACTTAAAATATTGACTATCTTGAATATTCCTAAAAGGATGTATGAGAATCAGTCACAATCAAGGAATAGAAGGCTTAAGAGTGGTGATTGCTTCTTATTATCAAAAATTTAGTTAATAAAGCTAAGACAAGGCCACTAGAATAATATAACATGTCAAGTAACTATTACTTTTATTGCATTAACTCAGTAATATACTATATATATTAGTTAAAAGATCTTGCACAAGTTTCTTGAATAATAATGAATGAAAGACTATATTTATTCATGTTTGATTGGTTTACTTTTTTCAGTTTTATTAATATATAAATATTGAGAATGTTTGTTGTAAAAGACAATTGTTTTATAGACATAAATAGTCACATCATATCTTCAGAGGAAAAAAAATCCATATTTTATTTACATTCTTCTATACATTCTAATATAGTTTAAATACTAGAATATTATTTACTAACTTGATCTCTGTATATCTCCAAACATAAAAAAGGGGATAACACTTATAGGAGCTTGATAGGATATTGTACACTTTTCCTGATAGTTCATAGGAAGGTGAATCTGATAGATTTTTCTTTTTCTATTAGATTGGAAGTGTATTTCACTTCATGGTTTTTAGAAAGTTATTATATCATTTAATTTTTGTAATGCATCTTTGTTTTCAAAGAATTTTAATCTTTTCTTCACTAATCTTTATTGGCTTGAACAAAAAAAATTTCATGTTTTCCTTTAAAAAAAATAAATTATACAAAATAATCAAAATTTAAAAAAATGTTATACTCAATTTATACTTTATTACATTACGAAATTACTTATCATCACAAATACTATACAATAGTAATACATAATAATGGATATAACATTTTTATCTTTAAAAACTAATGGCTTAAATAACCCAAGGAAAAGAGCAAACTTATTAAGATATTTGAAATTAAATAAAGCTCAAGTGGTATTTCTACAAGAAACACACTTTAAAAAAAGAAGATACATTTTGCTGCAATCCTAATGAATATAAAATATTAGTTCACTCCTCATATAAGAAAAGAAACAAGTGGAACTATAATCCTATGGAAAAAATGCTACCATGTCTCAAATTCTTTTTAAATATGAAGATAAAGAAGGGCTTTTGTCTACTGTAATAATAAAATACAATAATAAGATTTGGACCCAAGCTAACTCATATTGGTTCCCAGGTATAGGGTAGGGACAGTAAGGAAACATATGGAACTAATCATTAAAACATATAAAGGAAATGTAATATTAGGAGGAGACTTCAATTGTATCTTGGACAATTCTGAGACTTCCAATAAAAGATATACTCCAATTAATAGCATAGGTAAAAAAAGTACTGAAAGTCTAAATCTAATTGATATTCATTTATAAAGAAAATATCTCACTATCATTTTCACATTAAGATCATAGATATGGTACTCAAACCAGAATAGACACATTTTTCATAACCCAAGATTTAAGCACAAAAATAACACATTTTTCTTTAAATTCTTTAATCCTCAAAATCCATGCAGAATTTAATAAGTTAGCCTTTGTAACAAGAATTCCAGCTTATATCACTAAATTAAAACAATTTAAACCTTGGTTTGTCTCCGAAATACAATTTTTTTTAGATATAAGCTACACCAATGAAACTAATATAATGAACTTATGGGACACTTTGAAAGCGTATTTGAATGGGAAAATTCTTTCTTGGTATAAACATAAATTAAAGGAATGGGATTCAGAATTACATACATACAAAAGCAAATCACTGAACTTAATATTAACAATTCTACAAATTCACAAAAAAATAATAAAGCAATTGAACAATTAAACAAAAAATATTGTGAAATCCTAACTCATAAAACTAATTTGGCTTTAGAAAAACTAAAATTCGTTTCATATGCTATATCTCCCAAGCACATGCATAACTTAGCTCTTAGAATTAAAAAAAATCTATTGAAAATAATATCTCAAATGTCATACACGAGGGAAGATAAAAAAAACGTTTCAGACATAAGCGATATGCTGGATGCTTTTAAATTTCACTTCACCGAACATTATAAAGATGACACATACCTATCTAATTTATCAAATATAAAATTAAATTCAATAACAAAAAAAAATCCAGAAAAGCTAAAACTAGATCTCCAAAAAACACATTTCATTAAAGGACAACCGTGCCCTCAGACTCAAAAACATATTAATTTCATCATGGTTTGATGTTTCCTACATTTTAATAGCACTCTGAGACTATTTTGAGCTTTTTAGATATTTTTAGATGCAATTTCTGACTCTGACCACATGGGGTCTGGCATATTGAAAAAATTCAGACTGTTTACTCTGCCTCAAATAATGCATTCTGGGATACTTAGTCTCCAAAAAAGTGCATCAGATCTGCCACGTTTTGCCTTAAGTTGCTGTCACTTCATTGACTTAACAGGCATTCACTGCAGTCTTAAAATCCCCTACTTTTGGTTAAAATTTTATCCTTTTTCAATGACCACTTAAAACACAAGCAGTGCAAATGCTACAGAACAGAACTGAAAGGTGCATTTTCTAGCTCTTTCATCTTAGAAATGCTAAATTGCTTTCTTTTGTAAAGGCTGGAATCTAGCTCTTCAAGGCATCTCCCCTCCCACTTCACACCTACCTTCCCTAGCTGTCAAAGAGCCAAGGGTAATTTGACCCATTATCTGCATGTGATTGACAGCTCGTCACAGCAGGTGACCAGAGTAATGTACTGTTTGCTTGTCAGCTTTTTCCTCCTTACAGTGGGAGACTTTTTTTGTTGCACTACTCCTGTCAAATTTAAAACCAAGCTACATAGCACTGGCAATAATCCCTGCTTTGCAAAACAGTCTGCCACTTGTTTTCCCTTCCTGTTTAAATAGCTAACAAATGATGCACTATAAACTTGAAATATTTTAGAATTGCATGACAGCACCCACATGCTTTTTGAGTCAATATTTAAAAAAAATTATGGTAGTGCATACATACACGCAGACACACACACTGCTTTACTTCTACAATGATTTAGATTTTTACATTTTATAGCAGTGTACTAATCAAGCAGAGAAATCTGGTTCAAAAGCAAGGATAAATTGATCCTGAAATACCTATGAACCTCAATTAGGACAAAGCCATACATAGAAGTGGGACAAAGGCACAAAGTCTGGGTCTGAACTGTCTGCAAACAGCTACAGTTAACTTTGAGTATGTGTCTACCTGTTTGAGCCAATATTCATTTTCCCTGGAGCACTCTGCTTGGCTTGTAAGCAGCACACACACACACACACACACACACACACACACACACACACACACACACACACACACACACATTCCACTTTCTCTTATTCCCTTCTGTTAGCAAATAGTATCCACCATAACTCATCAAGCATTAAACATAACTGGGGAAATATAAACCCTGGATCAAAATGAAAATAAGTAAGCTAAGCTAAAAATGCATCTGCGAAAGGGAAGCATGTGGCACCCTTACAAACAGAAAAAGATTAACTCCACTAATGTGCAATTAAAAACTTGGGAGGACACAATATCAGGGCTAGGGAGGCATAGAAACAGGGACAAATTACATTTAGGATACACTATTAAGAAGTAATAAGACTTACCTTACTTATGAAGTAGCAAAACGATGGTGAAGAAGAAGTGCTTCACACGAATAGAGTCGACCAGATTTGCTAACACAGAAAAGGAGTTCCACACAGCATCTAGTCCATTTATTAGGTTAACAGTGTGCTGGGAAAGACAGTGTTGACATCACAATGTGGGAGGATCACAGGGATTCTGTACAGCATGAAAATAAGGCAGTGTTTACGTCACTTTGGGGGAGGAAACCTCCCAGGATCTTCAGCAAGAGCTATGGCAGATGTGACATCATTATTTACGAGAATACTAGACAGTTTTCATCTTGGTTTTAAAACTGAAAGTCAAACAGTATGGAAAAGTATGAAGCCTAAGCAGTAAAAGAGAATAGTGATGTATCACATAACAGGATTTTAGGGAGACATCAGGTAGAGATATTTGATTTGATATCCTGTTGTTTTCCTTTAAAGAAGTTTCTGAAAAAATTAAGGAAAGCAAAAATAATAAAGCTCCTGGAATTGATGGCATAATTAATGAATTGTATAAGATATTTCCAACTTCAGTAATATCTTTATTTCATAAAACTTTAAATGAAATACATTCAAAGAATATCATTCCTCCCTCATGGAAGTACTCCTTAATTTCACCTATCTTAAATAAAGACCTTTCATTATGTAATCCTTATAGACCAATTTCAGTACTCAACAATGATTATAAAATCTTTATGTCAGTATTAGTTAATAGAATCAGAAAACCCTTGACACGAATAATAAATGAAGACCAAACTGGATTTATTTATAATAGACACACCCAGGATAACATTCAGAGAATATTAACACTTATAGATTTATTAAATAGAGACAATCAAGATGCTATAATAGCTATGGTAGACATTGAAAAAGCCTCTGACTCCCTTAGTTGGAATTTTCTTTTCAAAGTTTTAGAATTATTTAATTTTCCACTTAATTTTATTTCACTGATAAAAAAATATTTATAGAGATAACGTTGCGTACATAAAATTAGGGCTGTTTGCTTCAGAAGCAATTAAAATATCTCAAGGCACAAAACAAGACTGTCCGATGTCTTCTATTCTATTTGTACTTGCAATAGAATTCTTTGCATCCTTAATACGTAATAACCCTAAAGTAAATGGTATTGACACATATGGAGAATATAACTCTAAAATTATGTTATATCTGGACTATATTTTAACAAAGCAAAGTCTAAATACCTATTTTTAAACAAAAAAAAGAGATTCTCTAATTACTACTAATCATATACTAGGTAAACAAGTTGCCACATTAGATTATGTAGGAATAACTCTTAGTAACAATATTGAATTAACATTAGATTTAAACTACAAAAAATATAATAGATAACATAAAATTATTAACAACAAAGTGGAATAAAATATATTTGAAATTTGAAGGCAGGCTACAAATTATAAAAATTATTCTTCTACCAAAAATAAATTTATTTGCACAATCCATTCCTATAATGCCTAATAGAAAATTACTAAAATAAATAAAATCCTACTAAACTTCCTTTGGTATCCAAAAAGAAATAGGATAGCTTACACACATCATATCAGATCTTGGAATATGGGTGGAATTAATTTTCCAGACATAGAGACTTATATAAACGCATCTATCTTTAGAATTATTATTAATTGGTTTGATAATAATCATTCTTCAAATTGGAAAAGTTTACACTCTATTATTTTTCAAAATGATAACAAGATAACTAGAAATCATATCAAATATACAATATATTGTGGCGTGGTACAATGATAAATATCCAGTATAATATTTCAAAACTAACAAATCTAAACTATATAAATTACATATATAACTCATTCAGAAGATTCATATATTCTAATACAGATATTAAAATTTGGTTAGAATTAATAATACCCACTACTAAAAACTTTTTCAATAAAATTCATATAAATACTTTAACAAATTGGAAAATGAAAAACTTTATCTGTTGGCAACAATGTATAAAAAAAATCAGAAAATTCTAGATATTCAACAAATTCAATGTACATTTAACATATCAAATACAGATTGGTTAATACTTCAAAGCATTTTACTCTATGCTCAAGACTTAAAGTAGAATAATTACTAATTCATCATACAAGACTAGATCTAAATTTATAATGCTTATGTTTGATGTACTTTATAACAACTTCAACGGGACTAATCTAACTTCAAAATTATATAAAACATGGATGATATATAAATCTAACCCTAATTTAAAATACTGGAACTACATAACCAAAGGACATCAAACAAATCTTTCAAATGAAAGTAAAATTAACCTTTTGTACTCTATTAACTCAACTTTTAATTTACAAGTATGGAGAATATTTACATGGAAATTTATACAAAGAGCTTTCATTACACATGACAAATTAACAAAATTTAAAACATTTGAAAATTCCTCGTGTTGGAGATGCCAACTAATATGTACAGCTGACTGGTTTCATTTTTTTTTTAATTTTATTAATGTTAAAAAGTTTTGGGAAGAAATTACAACATAACTTTGTTTTAACCAAATCCCTAATTTTTTTAAATGTCAATGATAATACAGAAATGAGTAAAACAGGCTTATTTCTACTATGGTCTGTATTAGCAGTAGTGAGAAAATGCATAATGAGAAAATGGAAGTCAACTCAACAACCAACTTTGGAAGACTTTCTGAAATTGTTGAAAGAAACTGTACTACAAGATATTAAAGTTAAAGAACTGAGAATCACTCCTAAAAAAATGGATCAGTAATCCTTGGAAGAAAATTCTTGCTCTTACTGAGACATTAAAACAGGTCACAGATTATTTTTTTATGTGTAACTAATTGAAAATTTTTGATTGAATATTTTACCTTGAAATACTTACTCATTACAAATTATACAATGTTTATTTGTTCAAGCCAATTGTACATAGTGTATATAGAATGTTTTAATATATGACTACAAGGAAGATTGTAATATTAACTATTATTATAATGGAAAATAAAAAAAACTTTTAAGAAAAAAATAAAAAGTCCTTAATGCTTTGTGAATGCTGGTTTACCTTATAGACTCTTAGTTATGTCTAGATGCTGAAATACAGAGATTGCTACTCATTATTAATAGGGACATAATAGGGATTATTTTTGTTCCCCTTGTATACAAACCACATAGCTATAATGGAGTTTTTCTTGCTGTATTTCTGTACATCTCTGTAAAAGTGACTGAATTTGCTGATAAAGTATTGTTGTTGTGTAAGAATTCTTAACCAGTGTTGATTATTTACCAAACATTTGGAATAAAAATACCTTACAGGACATCCCTCAAAATATAAGGAGGTGGAAAATTCCTTAAGATGAAGCCCCTAATTTTGCCTCAGGTTTGTGGGATCATCCACCATTCAGGGTAAGAAGGTTTATGCCATGTAATTGGTAGCGGGGCCTCAGGAAGATCCAACTATAGACAGAGGTGCAAACACAATCAAATGACTACTCTCTGCATAAAATCTGAAGATTGGTATAATCTGGAATTTTTAGTAAGTGTATTTGCTATCAGCATACTATTTGTGAATACTACAGATTTTTGTTATGAAACTCTTTGCCGCCAACAATGAAACTGAATCATAAGTTCAAATTTTTGGCTAAGGATGAGAAATGGGCATGAGACTTAGTATATGAGCTGTGCTGCTCTAATAAGCAATTGAAGTTTCCACCAACAATCATTTTTTTTTAATCTACATGTCTATAAATGGTTGCTTCCATGAAATAATGATGTACCACCATGGATAAGACCCTGGCAGACTATAAATGGAAACTAAAGTTAACAGTGATCCAGCTAATGGAAACTAAAGTTAACAGTGATCCAGCTAATGGAAACTACAGTTAACAGTGATCCAGCTAATGGAAACTAAAGTTAACAGTGATCCAGCTAATAGAAACTAAAGTTAACAGTGAGCCAGCTAATGGAAACTAAAGTTAACAGTGATCCAGCTAATGGAAACTAAACTTAACAGTGATCCAGCTAATAGAAACTAAAGTTAACAGTGATCCAGCTAAACAACACTTCACTGTGGAAACCTTAACTTTTTCACATTGCCATTTATCTAGCATTTCTGTATTTAATGTTCTGGAAGGTAAAATAACCACCTTTCCTCTTTTTCCATAACCGACTAAGGCAGAGACAAGAATAAAGCCACATCTGACCCACTCACATATTCAGCATGAGTGCATCATTTATGTTTTAAACTGATATAGAGCAGAAAGTCTGCTCTTCAGTTTTTCCCTTAGATCTTGCTAGTTCTTTCTCTCTTGCACTTCAAATAGCCTAATCACTTTGCACTTCAACAGGTTTTTGTAGCAATTATTGTAGCACACTTAAGTGCCATCAGCATTAGTTGTTCTTCATGGAAATAGCTCCAGTACTTAGTAGTTATGGCCACCCCTCCTGACATGATTAAAGGGCAGTTCCCTGTGATTTCTCCCATTAACCTGGTTCTCTTGGGCATTCTGAGGCAGTAGCAACTGCCTCATGTACACATACAACCCTCTCCTCTTACCTCTCAACATTCAGACTTGTGAGAGATGCACTTATATCACCAAATTGGAAGCTATGCACTCTCCAGCCAAGACCAGACTAGCTGGTCAAGAGGTATGCACCACACCACATGGAACACATAGCCCTCCAGAACACCCACTATCACAGCTCTCACATAAAAACACAAACCACACACCCACCTTCATGGAGGGTCTCAATAGAAATTTTCCCAAACAGCAGAGAGCCCCAAGACAGAAATCCACTTGACCACCACAACACAGCACAAACCATAGGACACATAGCTCACCTCCACAGTGTGCCTCTCAACCTAAGCCCCTAAGGCTAAACACCTTGCCCAATACACTAATCATAGATGACTACTCAATAGTGAGGCACACAGATGTCCCACTCACTAGGTTAAATAAGGAGAAGGTAACAGTCAGCTGTCTATCAGGTGCCAGAATCTGACACATAACACACTCACTCAGGTCACTCCACAACAAGTACAAGTATGACTCTGTCATTGTCCATGTGGGTGTGAATGATCTGAGACACACCTCCCTGGACTACATGAAAAGAGATATGTTGGAGCTCTTGGATTATGTGGCCTAGGCAGATATGACACTAGCCCTGAGAATTATCCTACCCTCACCCAGAATGATACCACAGTACAAAAATAATGATTGACTTCAACAATTAGCAAAGTTTCTGGTGTCATTCTAAGGGGATCGAGTATCTGGCTGCTTGGGATAACATGATTGACAGACCTCGATGCTTTGTCAGAGATGGTCTGCATCTGTCACCCCTGTGTTTCTGGATACTGGCTAAGGCTCTTGCCACCCCTATAGTTCCTTTTTAGGTGGTGGTCCAAAGACCAAATTACCACCATAAAAGCTATAAATAAATGCAATCTGAGGGTCATACTGCTCTGCACTAGAAGTCTAAATCTCAAGATGCACTCACTCAAAGCACTCGTCAAAATGGAGAATATCGACATTTGTGCTGTGCTGCGCTACCAGGCTGTAACTCATTCCACACCTTTCAGCCATGAAACATGGACCAAAACTCCAAAGGCAGTGGTGTCTCCATATTCATAAGGGATATGCACACCTCCAGACTAGTAGCCCAGCATAATGCATCTGAGAAACTTCAGGTACAACTAACATTGGGTAAGACTGTGATCCAGGTCATAGTCTGCTATTGGCCGTCAACCATGTCCCCAGATGCTCAGTCCACATTTATAAGCAGCCTGGAATCTATCAAGGTCCAACCCAACACTCTTTTGCTGGGAGACTTCAACTACCCCTCCATCAAATGGGGAAACTACTCAAGCACCAATACACTGGCCTAACACTTCCTGGAATTCATCAGTTCCAGTGCCCTGGACTAGTTCATTCTGACCCCCACTAGAGGAAGCAACATCCTTGACCTGGTTATTACTAACATGGTTGACCATTGCTCTACACCAATAGTCAATCCTCCCTGGTCAGATCTGACCATAAACTACTCACCATGGAAATTGGCATATCACCCACACCCCCCGCAAAGGTAACCACCTTGAAAAATTTCTCCAATGCTGACTTTGGACTCCTAAAAACAGAGGTGGTTAACTTCACAGCAGCCATGCCAATGGAAAATAGCTGCAATACTGCTGAATCAGACACCAATGCACTATACGAACATGTACACAAATGCATGGAACTAGCCATACCCAACAGAACCAAGAAGCTCTCCTCCAAAAAAAGTAAGCCAATCTGGTGGTCCCCTGCCATTAAAGGTGAAGTCCCAGGACTGGAAAAACTCCCTTATTAGCCCCAACAAAAAGTTGAGATCCCTCATCAAATCCTCCAAAGCCAGCTATGAAGGCAGAATTGTGGAAGACACTAAAAAGAATCACAAAGCCTTCTATAGCTATATAAAGAACCTCTACAGCAATATCCAGATTTGCACTGAGATACTGCACAATGGTACAGCATATACTCAGCCAACGGATATAGCCAATATACTGGCTGACAGATTCAGTGGCAACTTTACCTCCCCCCCCCCCTCACAGGACTAATCACAACACAGGAAGAATGCCAGGCACCCAGCATTACTGCAGCACAGGTTAAAGCTGCATTGTCCAAGCCCAAGAATACAGCTTCCATGGGACCTGAAAATATCCCTGACTGTGTTCTACATGAACTACAAAGCAAACTGGCACCACATCTGTGTGCCCTGTTCAGTCACAGCCTCACCTCAGGTACTGTCCCTATGAATGGCGCACTGCTACAGTCATTCCTCTCCATAAAGAGGGGATGACTACAGACCCTGGGAATTATCATGTTTATATCATGTTATTTAAAGATGAAAATAAAATAGCGAATGCTAATTCATCTTTTCCAAGACATCTAAACATGAAAATATTGAATATTCAGAACAGCAAATTTTTTCCCATGGAAAAAATTTGCTGCTCCAAAACACATACAACACAAGCACATCAAACAAACAGCAACCACACACATACACTTAAATTCCTACATCTAACACTACACTAAACTAAACATATACTACTATCTACCCACTTACCTTAACACAAATCCTAAGGTCTGTCACTATCACACACTCACCTAACCCGCGCTCTAACTCTAACCCACTTAAACTGCCCCTAACCCTAAAGTCTGTCACTATCACACACACACACCTAACCCACGCCCTAACCCTAACTCATTTAACCCGCCCCTAACCCTAATGTACAAACAATCGCACACTTACCTGAACCCAACTCCTAACTTTCCACCACAGCGTTAAGAATAGCAAAGCCATAGAAACGGCCAACCAAATTCTTTCCCGAAGAAATATTTCACTGTTCTGCAGCTTTGCTATTTTTAGCGTTCGCTGAATAGTGTTCGATATCAGAACATTCGAAGTTTTAATACTTCGATGTTCTGATATAGACCCGAATTATCACCCCATTACCCTGACAAGTCTGATATGTAAAGCTATGGCGAGCATCATCATGGACCTGATTAACAAAGATATAGGTAATCTCCAAACTCTGGACTCCACGCAATTTGGCTTTTTGAAAGGGAGATCCTGCTAGACCTGGTTACTTCGATCTGGCTAAGGCCTTTGATACCATTCCTCACTCGGGAATTATTGATAAACTCACCAAACCTATATTACTAGTTGGGTTGCAAATTGGCTCACAGATAGAACACATAGTGTGAAAGTAGCGGACTCCAAGTCAGACTGCTGACCAGTCACAAGTGGAGTCCCACAGGGATCGGTCCTGGGTCCTCTCCTGTTCAGCATCTACTTCTCTGAAGTCCAGGCCAAAAAAAAGGGACTCTGGCTGACCAAGTTCACAGATGACTGCAAGCTGGGAACCATTATTAACTCCCCAAATGATGCAGGCATCCTACAAAAAGGCCTCACTGAAACCAGTGACTGGTATTGAAATCATGGCCTTAAGCTTAACGCCAAAAAATGAGTTGTCATCCCCTTTGGTAAAAACTCGGTTCCCACTAACTACCACATGATGGGAGCCCACTGAATACTGAAGGGATTATAAGAGATCTGGGGACACAGGTTGATATCAACCTCTCTTTTGACCACCACATTACCACTGTGATCAGAAAGTCCTTCTATGTGGCACATATCATTACCAAGGGTTTTGCATCCAGGAAGAAAGAGGTCATCATTTCTATTTACTCTTCCCTCATTAGATCAATCATCGAGTATAATGTCCCATTTTTCATGTACCTCACTAGACACCTGCAACAGCTGGAGAGGACACAGAAGTACCTCATGAAGAGGATCATAGGCATCAAACACATGCACTGCATGGACAGACTCAAAAGACTCCAGCTATTCTCTGTCTAATATTGCTTACTTAGAGGTGATCTCTGCTTGACTTACAAAGCCATGTCTGACCCAGCTCTGTTAGAAATGCTACATCTAAAGAAATCCCAATCACTCTGCACTACACATGCTCCAGAGACCTCAACCTCATTATCACAATCAACAGAACATGCTGGAGGGACAGTTTCCTCACCCAGAGACTGCCCATGCTCTGGAATAGACTTCCCATACATGTCAAACAGAGCACCTCGCTGACCCTCTTTAACAGAAATCTTGATGAGTGGATGGGTAATAGAAAGAGATAGTGGGAACTAACATCGGGTGGCACAATGCCAGGGCACTTCTATGGGCTAGGCTTGTAAAGGCTCCAGGGCCATTAGCCTAGTACACACCCATGAACCTATGAGTGAATATATGTTCGTCATAATGAAAAACTTCTCGGTCAAACATAAATAAAAAGATAAAAGCAAAACTCTTAGTGAAGGCTGTCTTGTTTAGAGTATTTCCTTTCTCATTAGAATGTTCCTAAAGATCAGCATCAAGAATTGCATGCTTAGATAATAAAGACTGAAGCAATACTAATTTCATCAACTCTCAGATTCCTGACTTACGCAAGAGGTTCATTCCCATCATACTGTTATAAATTAAAAATATTTAAAGCAAATATTAAAAGAGGGGAATGGTAGTTTTAGTGTGGTCTTATACATTAAGAATGGATTGTTCTCAAATGTTAATATTAACGTGGGACATTTATTATTGAAAATGGACTTTCTTTAATATATTCCATGAATCCAAAGCAGGTACAATATTGTTTTACTGCTTATGTTGTATTAAATTGTCTTAAAGTAGGACAGTTTTTGAGAAAGTTGAAAATAGCAAGATGTAATACTGAATTAATTTAGTACTGTAGATTGCATTATTTATATGAACAGAACTAGACTAGAACCATGTATTTCTAACATCCTTGACTTTGTCCTTACAAACATGGGAAAACATTGTATCCCTTCAGTGTAATGCCCTCACTGGTCAGGTCAGACAATAAATCTGTCTCCTTTGAAATTAAAATAAACCCCAGGACCCCAGCTAACTCTACAACATTTAAGAATTATTTCAATGAATACTTCTTACTAGTAAGTGACACCCTATCAAAATTTCAAGTCCCCCAAAATCCTGAGAACACAGTTGCCTATGCAGAATTGTTCATGAAAATCCTGTATATTCATGTTAATAGAGACAGCTGTACCTACCTGGAAAACGCATGGGGTAAACTAAAAAAACAATCCAGACATCAGTAGGCTGTATAACAAAAGGAAGAAACTCATAGGTAAAATTAGTAAGTGCAATACCCAGCAAGGTGAAAACTCCCTCATCAATCTAAACCAGACATCTCAACTGCCAAGATTCTTGCAGAATGTCCAGATTTTTTGCTTCATATTTTTGTTCTGTTCCTCATAAAATTTGTTTTACTGGATTTTTGTGGCAAATCATTGAGGACTGAATTCAATAAATAATGACAGACATTTGAGTTTCAGACTTCATATCATTCAGAAAATACAGGATAAAACAAGACTTTTAATTCTAGCAACTTCCCAAGCTTGTAAGAGCAATTTTTAAATTTGTCGCTATTTTGGGGCTTTACCTCCCCATTGTTTTTAATTTTGTCAAGATTTTTTGTTTTAAGAGGTTGAGAGCTATGATCTAAACAAGCAACTCAGGGGGCTAAATGAGTCTACCAAAGCAAAAAATTGAGATAAAAATAGCATCCAGGCCAAGGACAATCATAAGGCCTTCTTCATTTATGTCCACAGCCTCAAAGACAATATACAACAATGTGTTGAACTAATTGTAAATGGATCCACTTATACTGAGCCAGAAGATGTAGCAAATCTACTGGCAGACAAATTTAGCTGACATTTTACTTCCCTCTCTTCCCCGATACCCTTCACCAAATATCTTCAACCATAAATTCCCCAACTATCACTAGAGAACAGGTTCTCAATGCACTCCCTTAGACCAAGAACACTGTATTGATGGGCTTCAATAATATTCCAGGCTATGTCCTTAACATCATGGAACATGATACATTGGGTCCACTACAATCATTTTTTAGCCTCCAGACAGGCTTCATTCCAAACAAATGGAGGACTGCAACTGTCATCATAACTGTCATGCCTCTGTATATGTATAAGGCCAGGTCATCTGAGGACCCAGGAACTACAAACCATATGTATGAGCAGTCTCATATGCAAAGCGGTGGAAAGAATCATGGAAATGATAAACACTGAAACAGGAAATTGTCAGACACTGGATCACACCAAATTTGGTTGTGTCAAAGGTCAGTTATGCCTACTCAACCTGCAGGACTTCTCTGAGAAGTCACCAGAACACTGGATAAAGACAAAACTGTGCATATTGTCTACTTTGACTTGGCTGAGGCATTTGACACAATACTCTACTTGGGCATTGTAGTCAAACTCATTAAATTAGGAATAACCCTCTGTCACCTGCTGGATAGCAAGCTGGCTCAAAGATAGGGCCCAAGAAGTTAGGATAGGGAAGTCTACCTCCACAAAATGGTCAGTCAATACCAGAGTCTCTCAAAGCTGGGGTCTCTCTTTTTTTGGCATCTACTTTTCTGAGGTAAAGGCCAACATCAAGAGCCTCTGACTGCCCAAGTTTGTATTCAGTTGCAAATTAGGCATATTCATATAATTTCCATACAAATATTCTCCAAGAAGGTCTGAAACATTCTGAAAACTGGTGCTACAGCTATGTTCTAAACTCAATCACAAGAAATGCATAATAGTATCCTTTGGAAAGAAGGCTACCTCAGGAAATTACCACACTGATAATATACCCCTTACAGCAGACCCAGCAGACAGGGATTTGGAAGCCCATATAGACAGTAACATGGCCTTTGACTATCATGTGCCTGTGATGGTAAGGAAATCATTCTATAACATGCAACTAAGAAGCAAAGGTATAGCATCTAGGTCCAAGGATATCATTGTTCCATTGTACTCAGCCATCATTAGACCAATAACTGAATACAATACCCCCTTCTGCATGTGCCAAACCAGGCACAGGCAACAACTGGAGCATCCACAGACATTTCTCACAAAAATGAATGCATGGTGTAAACTTGTCTTGTGCAGACTGTCTCAAAGTCCTATCCCTGTACTCCTACACACTGTTGAGAGGTGATCTATGCTGGGCCTACAAAGGGTCATCTGATCCAACTTTAATGGATCTGTTGCACATTTGCAAAACAAATAGCATCAGAATTACCATATTCTAGGGACTTAAAACTCATATGCAATATAAATAGGACATGTTGCAGAGACAGTCTCAAAGACTATCCCTTCACTGGAATAGGTCTCCCATCAATGTGAATCAGTTTTTCTCCTAACCCAATTCAAGTGTAACTTGACACAGTGGATGGGAAATCAGATGTGTATACCTGCTCTGGCATCTATGTCTCTATTAGATAGAGGCAGCCTTTAAGTGTTTGACCATCCATGCCCAAGCCTATATATACTTGTTAAAATAATCCTAGGTTATCAAAGCTTGTCAGATATATTTGGGAAGCATGGATTGGCTTGAAAAGGCCCCTTGGATTCATTAGACTAGTAATCACCTATGAATATATAAACAGTCATAACAACACTGGGTAGGATTCATGACAGTATATTACCATTGGCAGTATATTACCATGTTCTAAAACTCAGTCCCAAGAAATACATAATGGTATCCTTTGGAAAGAAGGCTACCTCAGGAAACTACCACACTGATAATATGCAGCACAGCTTTCAGTATGTGATGTAGCTGTGTCGTGGGCCCAACGTGTAGTTCCAGCTCCCCTTGTAATGAATACGTTAAGAGGCCACCTTGAAGGCATACAGATATCCATTTTACATTCTGAGTCACCCCATTAATTGGAACATGTAGCTAAGCTTTGTTAAAGTGCCACTGAACAACCAGTACATACCACCAGATAATGTACATTAGTCTGAGGTCTTTTTCCCTCAAAATGTACAATCAAGTTCTTGTTGTTTATGGCTGCACTTTCTAAATGTTTGACCTGCAGAATAAAGTCGTACTGCTTGTGTCTAGAGTCTCCTAGCACAATACCCTAAGAAATCCCATCCATGCTCTAATATAAGAAGTGGTAATGAGCAGGAAATCCCACCCATACTCTAATATAATAAATGGTAATGAGCAGGAAATCCCACCCATACTCTAATATAATAAGTGGTAATGAGCAGGAAATCCCACCCATACTCTAATATAATAAGTGGTAATGAGCAGGAAATCCCACCCATACTCTAATATAATAAGTGGTAATGAGCAGGAAATCCCACCCATACTCTAATATAATAAGTGGTAATGAGCAGGAAATCCCACCCATACTCTAATATAATAAATGGCAATGAGCAGTACCCAGTAATCCACCATCTCCTTTATATAAGAATAATGCATATTTATTTATTTATTTTACATTTGTTAACTGGGAAAGTCCGACTTGGAACAAGCCAATTTTCAGCAGATGCCCGGGGGAGAAACCCTCCAGATGCATGAGAGGAAACCAGAGCACCTGGAGGAAACCCACACGAATGTAGGGAGAACATGCAGACTCCACACAGAAGGCACCTCAGCCGAGAATCAAACCAGAAAACCTCTTGCTGAGAGGTGACAACGCTACCGCTGCACCACTGCACCGTACATATTGCCTAGGATACTCCCTCCCACTTTCTGTGTAGATAAGGATAATGTTCGCTGGTTACATCTAAAGTCATATAACTTCAGAATAAGTAGAAAAAGTTCTTAAGTGCACCCCATTCTATGTAACAGTAACTATGAGTTTAATTAAAACCACCCACAATGACAAAACAATCTATCCACTGCTTCTGGTGTAACCTAGCTGGTCTAGTACTAGTCTTGTCAAGTTACTATGGTCTGCAGATTAGGCTTCATCCCCTCAGGATGGACAAGCAAGCTTTAGACATTCTTCCCACTCTGCCTGGCTATCCCCTGTAGAGCCTGGATTGATCTTGGATCATTTAGGTTGCAGTCAGGGATTTATTCTTGCTATGTCACACAGTTAGCTGCATTTGCATATAAGGAGTTATCAGTATAGTTCCCTGAAAAAGAGGTACCTCTAGCCAGCTATTGCAGCAGAAGAGTATTAAATATTATAATTTTACTGCATGTAACAGGTTCTGGTGCCAATTTATTTTAAAAATAAGAAAAAAGTCTGAGCAGTACATTGCAAAATCCTCATAATGTCATATTTTTCTTCATGGAGAATGTTGGTTTAAATACTTTAATGCATTTTTGTTTCTTGACAGGACTTGCTGAATGGGAAATCTATACTCAGGCACTCCCAATGTGAGTCCTCAAGCTGGCAAGCACCGTAAGCACTGTTCTGAATATGGTGCCATCCAACGGTCTTCCATGCTTTCTCTGTTCACCAATCACTACTCACATACTGACAGCCATATAAATGCATGACTATACTGATGATGAAATCATCATTTGTAGTATGTGGGAGCTTCTCCTTAAACAGATGCATTTTTATATTAATACACTTGAACAGGAAGATGGCATACCTCTCAACTGTACAATATTTTGCAGAATTTCACTGAAATCATATTTGCCTTTCATTTTTGTCTGACCCAAGTAAAATTTTTAATTTTCTGGTAAGTCACTGAGGAGTACAGTCACTCAGTATTGCTAGACATTATAGTTTCACATTTCATAAATACATGTTGGTGCAAAACCTTTTATGTTAAATTTGTAAGTGAATTAGGGTAATATTTTAAAAAATTGTTCCTGGTTCTAGGCTTTTCTCACCCCCCCCCCCCCCATTATTTTTAACTTTGTCTAGAATTCTTCATCAAAGCAGTTGAGAGATATGGAAGGTGGGGATGTCACCCTGACAAAACTTGTGCTACTTAATTAAAAAATGGGTGTGGAATGAAAGCTAACACTAAACCAGTAATAATAAACCACATCTAACACCTTAGAGGAACTAAACTTTACTTAAGCAATGTTTATATAGACTGTCGGGCAATCTAACATCATAGAAGATTAAGGCTCTAAGCTGTCAGCAAGCTTCATCCTGTAGTTATAGGTTTGATTCTCCTCAGTCTTTACTCACAGGATTGTGTCTGTCTGCAAAGATAATTTAAACAGATAGTGCTCCTGTCCTTCCCTTTAAAAGAGGCAAATATACACAGATGGCTTACTTAATAACAAAAGAATAACATAAAAAGGTTGGCATGCAGTGAACATCAGAATTCTAGATTCACAGGTTCAGTTTTAGACAATCTGGCCTTCTATGTCCCATGTATATTCATACAGCTCCCCTAACCCATCTCCAGATCTCATGGCATCTGGTAGTGCAAGCTTGTTTCACAACCCTCACCACCAGTTCCACAAGCAGACAGATTAAAACATGTTCGTTTCCAACAAGAAGATTAACTGCAGTCATGCTTTACAATATCTGCAGTAGATCTTTGAAAGCAACAAGCAGTAGCTCAGATCTCATTCATTCTGTTTCCCCCAAAATCAGTTTAGTCTACTTATTTTAACTAATACTGCGGGAAATGGTCCTTCACTGCTACATGCAATGTTCATTAAGTTTATAAATTTCAACCACCTACCTTAACAATCAGAAACAAAGTGTAAAACAATCTAGAATGAAGAAATAAAACTACAGATAATGTCCAGCTACTGGAAGTTTTCACTTGGAAATGCATATAATACAAATTTTGGATTAACACGCATCCTGCAGAAGTCCAGCTCTAATGTCTGGAACTGTATACTACATAGAGTTCTTAATATTCTGTCACAGAACTAAAAGTAAGGAGGAAAAACAGCAAAACTACTACCAATTTGGCTAATGCTAATATTTTCTCTCCACTCTGAATCCTGGTAGCCCCTCTCCACATTTCTTTTTCACAACAAGAGGGTTACTGTGGATATTTACACTCCTAAAACATCCAATAGTAATTTAAATGATTGTCAGAATTCCTTAGTAATTGTTGATTTTTCCATTGATGAACCTTCATTTGGAATGCTTGCTATTATCTGTTAATGTTACTACCCTGGAAAATTATCCACATGTTATCTATAAAAGAGATCAAACATTGAACTGCCCTAAACATTTGATATCACCCTTGGGTGGGTCAGTTACTTCTCATGTTAGCGTAAGAAGAGTTCCCACTAAGCACATTGTGATATCAGATGTGCATCGCTGTATCTACTTACCTTGCTTTCCTCATTCTCTGATCATATTCTAACTTTTAGTTCACCTGGTATTAGCACACAATCATTCCTTCATTCCTTCTTTCATTCTTCCTATGGAGTTTTGTCTTCCATCAGTGCTATTGTGAGCTGCTTTGAAAACAATGAACTGGTCATTCTTCAAGCCTGTGATATACCTTTTCTTCCTTTATAATGGCTAACGTACTTATGTGAGTCAGAAAGTCACTTAAACTGGCAGTACTCCTTGGTAACCCTGTACAAAGAGACTTGTGCCCTGTGAACCCAGATAATTTGCATATCATTAAAATGATCTAATTTCTGTGTCTCATGTGAAGAAAAAATATGCCAAGTAGGTCTTACTTAATAAAGAGTAAATGTAGATAAATAAATAAAAGAACCAATCACACATGCAAAAACTTACAAATTCCATCTTTTTAGTGCCAGCATGTAGGTGCCAGAGCCATATAACAATGTACATTTTTTGCAGCATTGTCCTTTTGGTATGGATGCTTTCTCCTACATGGTCATGCAGACACTGACCAAGAAATCCTAGCAGCATAAATGACACTCCCTTATGACTATGGTGTAGTTTGTATCACATGGACAAATCTTTATCAAAGGCAGTACAGGCCCATGCATATGTGTTTTTATTTATCTCCATGCTACACTAACTCATAGCTGTGTATTATCTGCTCATGAGCCTGCTTGCACTACACATGCTCAGATTACATAGCTGTGTGCATAGATTACATCCTTTTACTGTACACACAAGGTATACAGTTCTGAAGAGTACCTAAGTGTGTATAAAATGATACCCATTGTTGCTATAATAACTTTAAAATAAAGGTGTCATCAGATTATGGAGTAGGGGAAAGGTTGACAAGCAGCCTGGCAAGATCATCATAGACTGAAACAACATATGTCACCTTTGAAAAGCTTACACAGAGACTGAATTCTTTATTTAATATGACCTGTTGCTTTAAGAAAGTCAGGTACATCCCTAAATTTTCATGCTCGTGTCCTGGCATGTGCCTCTTTGTTTTCCTTTAGAAGTCTTGATACCTTTAACTGTCTTTTTTTAAAGCGATGAGTGCCTGGTATTTGGAAGGGCCCCCACCCCTTCATCAGAGACTGAGTGTGATCAGTAATTTGTTTTCCTTGAGATTAAAGAGCTTATGGTGGTGCTGATGGGTGGGGTGTGGGTTGGCTGGGGGTGCAGCTGTTTCCATTTGCCTGTGTTTATAGAACTGACAGGTAAGAAAGGAAAGACGTGATGCCAGAGATGAGGAGGAATGTTTGCTGCCTTCAGTGTAAAGGAAGAAGGGATTGGTTGGAGGACAGCAAGTTATTTAAAGAATCTTAAACTCTCAAGCATGTTCCAGCTTGCTAATGAATACCAAATCAGGTGTTTATGGGTCTAAAGTAAAATGAAGATTTGTCTTCAATTTTAATCCCCTATTTCGATTGTAACTTATAGTTTGTCTGTGAATTTTATAAGCAGCACTGTTTAAATGTGTACATTTATATGACTGATTGTCCTTTATGCAAATACCCTCCCAACACAGACATCCTTATATATATTTTAATACTGTCTCTCCATACGTCAAGTAAATATCTATTAGAAAAATTCTCTCTTATAAATAAAAGTTGTTTTGGCACCAAACCACTTTGAATTATCTTCATATTTACCAGTTTCTAAGAATGACAAGGATTTGCAGAGCATTTATACAGTCTTTACTAATCAGAATAATGTCTTCATACTTACAGATTTCCAAATTTCATGCAAGTGGAGAAATTTGATTGGTACAAGATAAACATATCACCACAGACTTTGTATGACAGACTATTACATATGTTTGTACCAGTCCTACAGATGTCCCTGATGAAAGAAAATAACTGAATGGCAGTACATCTTACTAGCTGAAGTTACAAGCTATAGATAAATTCCATCAGGCAAGTCTGTGTTTGATTCTTACAATTCCATCTGGGGCCCAGAGCAAGTCAGTTAAAGAAGAGCCATGCATATCAGTCTATTCCTTCTGTCTACCTTCCCCAAACCTGTTTTATTTAATAGCATATTTGTGTCAGTGTTGATTTTTAAAATGCTTTAAAGCTGTATGTATGAGGAACAAACTTTAGACCTGTGTTTACGTCCCTTTTCTTCTTCTCATATATCATGTAACTTTAGGTAAGTCATTTAATGTCAGCTTGAAAGCAGGCATTGGTATGCAGTAAATGTTGTCTAATTAATAAAGAACAAGAATAAGATTAGCATGAGACTTTCCTTTGTGACCACGATGGTCTATAATTTAATTATGAAAAAAAAACACCTTAATGCATAAGATGTTACTATTAGTCAGAATAACTGCAGCAAGGATTCATAACCACAGTTAACAATGCAGAATGGATTCATAACCACAGTTAACAAAGAATGGGGAAAAGCAAACAGGAGAGCCTGACATAATAAACAAAAATCTGAAGAATACAAAAGATCTGGATACACAGCAGTGCATTGTAAAAATGTTGTACATAATATCTACTTAATGAGGCTTCTGCAGGAAAAATCATCTGCATGTGGGATGTGCACCAAAGTGTGGCTACCTATGTTCTTGGCAATGCAATGCACCCAGAGGGTAATACTATTACATTCAGAACCACATGAGCTATCCTCCTGCCTGGTGAAGGCAGTAGAGAATTCCACAACATGGTGTCTCATCATAAATGTTCACCAGAGAAAGGGGTTTCCCTAATGCTTAACATTCCTGCAGTACATCATACTGTTCTTTCAAGCTGTAGTAATCTTAGGTGCACGCGTGTGTGTGTGTGTGTGGGTGTGTGTGTGTGTGTGTGTGTAGTCACCTGCTTGACAAATGCCATCTGACACACTGATTGAGAATATAATGGTAATACTAAGATTTGTGGTATTGCATGTGGGTGTAATGAAAGAAGCACAAACCCAGAGGCACATGAAGTTGTATAATTATTGACTATACCACGAACAGCCCTGAGTAATTTATACTGCAATGAAACAGCTATGTTGCCTAGTTTGATTGTAAAGAGGAGTATGCCGCACAGTGTGCTCATCACACAATAGTAGCATGTAATCATCTGCATGCCACAGATATAGTTTTACAGACATTTCTTTACCACTACTGCTCTGAACATAGAAAGTGGGGTGAATGGACCATTTCAACAAACATTCAACAACTGTATACATGGCCATGCTCCAAGACAGCAGAATCAGTTACATTTAGGCCATCTCTCTGGAAAACAAGCTGCTTGCAGTACTAAAGCCATGTTTATTAACAGCATGGGTTATAGATTATTCTGCACATTCATAGACCGAATTACTTAATTATTTCACTGATAGTGAGTGTCAGCAATTTTATTAATAGGACACGAGACAGTGAGACAGATATTTTAGACAATGCTTCATATTCTAAGATTATGAAACAAGCATGCCCTTAAATTCAAGTCAGTTATTAATTTCATTTAGGAAAAAAATATAATAAAACGGGAAATTGAAAATACCAACATGGGGTTACAGCAGCCAGACTTCTTAGTGACTAGTATGTCATAAGTTTATCAAACCATGGTAAAGTGGTCCTTTATTGGGGAGTTGCATTCAGGCTTCATCTTGTATATGCATCATATCAGGACTGTTTATGGCTGGTGAGCAAGACATTCCTAACATAGGTTCCCATTATTAGCTTGCAGTTAGTTAATAATGCATTGCCTCAAAGTAATGACAATGTGCATCAGACACCTCCAGTCATCCAGTTACTATACATTCATCTACACAGTGCATTTAGTCACAGCACATTGTAACATTCACTAACGTGTGTAACACTACCCACCCAGCAAGAGCTGCCTCTGCATTTCTGTGTATGAAGTCTGCTCTCGTGTAGGAGAAATGCTGATGCCTTCTGCATGCAGTATAAACAGTGTCTTATTACTCTGACTGTGGAGTACAAAGAAGATATTGAGCAGTCAGGGACACCATCTGACATAAAAAGGCCTATCTAGCTTCTTAAAAACATGCATCCATATTAAATAACAAGAAGAAAAGGGGAGGGAGCCAAGAATGGGATAGCATTAATGGAATAGCATTAATGGAGCAGGGCAAGCTGTGTGAGAAGAGAAGAGACAATCTTTACTTATCAAAACCAGTAGGAAACTCTTTTTGATCTACAACTTACTTTAAACAACTCTGTTCTTACTATAAAACTAATTAACCTTGACTATCATTCTAATCCCTCACCCCTTTAAAACTATCCCATTAGTGACTTTTCTTTCCCTTTATTAATTCTTTCAACCTAACACTACCCCTCTAGTGATATTTTCCTTTTTTAAATTTCAACCTATTAAAATACATACAAAAAAAAGTGTGTGTGTCTATCTTGTAAATTATTCTGTTTTACTCTTGATATTGTAAATTCCCACAATTTATTAGTCTCTCATTTTGTTATAATGTATAATAGTGTACTGTAATTTCTGTAAATTCTTGTAAAATGCTGTGCAATCATAATGTGTTTATAGAGCTTTTCTCCCAGGCCTCCGCTGAAAATGGGCTCCTGTCCCAGTCGGACTTTCCCAGTCAACAAATGTCAATAAATAAATAAATATTGTAGCAAGTGGCTTGCCTCAGTTATAATACCTGACAAAGTGCTTCAGCCCTGGCAGTACCTACAAACTGGCAGTTATTTCTCAATGTTGTTACTGCCATAGAGCCCCCTTAGCAACTACTGATAACAACACCTAATCCCTTATGTCTGGAACGGCTGCTCTAGCTATGTTTATATATATCCGTATATGTATATTTATTTTTATTTATTTTTATTTTATTTATTTTACATTTGTTAACCGGGATGGTCCGACTGGATACATGTCCTTTTTCAGCGGAGGCCCGCCGGGGCTTAACCGGATGGTCCCCGACTGGATAGTCCTTTTTTCAGGGAGGGAAGAGAAAGCTCCAACAGAGTTACACTGATAATTAGGTACAGTAAATGAGCTGAAAGAACTTAACAAAAACATAGGCTATTTACATACAAGTACAAGACTGCCATTACTATTTCTGAGATTACTACAAATGTAACATTAATAACATATTAGCAAGGATGGTAGGCAGTATAATGACATAGAGTTAGACAGGATACATATTTCTTTATCACAGTATACAAAGTACTTATCATCTTAGCTAGTTGTTTATGTTTTAGTTAATGGCACAGAGTTAGTCTGGGTTTGAGCAAGGACATAGCCAGTGTGACTTGAAGTGGAGTTTTAGACTATTTTTGAATTGACTTAGAGAAGTTGCAAGCGTGATGTTATTTGGGAGAGAGTTCCATATTTTACCAGTGGTGTTGGCAAATAGCGTTACCACCTAGGTTGAGAGATTTAGTTGTTTGGACAAGGAGTCTGTTTGCTGGCGAAGGCAGCTTAGATTGGAGTAGGGAGTCATTAAGTTTTTAGTGCTGGGGTATTCTCAGGTTGTTTAAGGATTTTGAAGGCCTCTATGAGTTGGGACTGGTGAAGAAGGTGTGGGAATTCTATCCATCCAAGCTTTTTCAGGTTAGTACAGTGGTGTGTTCTGTAGGGTAGGCCTGTAACCACACCTGGCAATGTGATTATAGCAGGATGAGAGCTTGGCGACATCAGATTTGTTAACGTGAGTGGGGACAGGAGAGTCATATAGTAGGGTAGACAGGAAGTGTGAACGGGGTGTGGCTGCCCTGGGCATTAAAAGGCTTTAATTCTATATAGGGTCCCAAGTTTCTTGTTGACTGACTTAATGGCTTGGTTGATATGTATATCAAATCTGAGTTTATTGTCATCTATTGGTTGGGTAAAAAGAGAGTAACTTTTTGTTTGGATTTAAGATCAGGAGATGGTTGGCAAGCCAGTTTTCTACTGGTGAAGCTATGTTGGGTGGTAGTTAGTAGATTTGCAAGAGAGGCATTGGAACATATTATAGTCGAGTCATCTGCATATTGAATGCAGGTGGCTTCAGGGATGACTGTTTGGATGTCGTTTATGAAGACTGAAAAGAGGAGAGGTCCTAATATGGAACCTTGAGGAACTCCTATGGTATTTGGTAGTAGGCAGGCGAGCTTGTTTTGCCACATTACTGCTTGTTGTCTTCCAGTGAGGTAATCTTGAAACCAGTCAAGGGCTGGAGTATCTAGATACAGGGTTTTTAAAGTATATAGAAGTAACTGATGGTTTACCATATCGAAGGCTTCGATAGGTCCAGGAAGAGAGCGAGGATATTTTTTATTATTCGGTTAAGATTAATGTTTTCAGTAAAAGAGAGGAGGGCAGTGGTTGTACTATGATGGGGTCTGAATCCATGTTGAGAGTCTGTGAGTAGTTTATTTTGGGTTAGATAGAGCATTAGTTGGTTGTGCATGCACTTTTCCATAATTTTGGCAAGTGGTGATAGTATGACTATAGGTCTATAGTTGGATAGTTCTGTGGATGAACCTCCTTTGTGGAGTGGAATAACATAGGATATTTTTCAAATTGAGGGATTGAGGCCTGTTCATGGTTCTGTTAATTAGGATTGAGATAGGGTAGGCTACGACATCTGCAGCAATTTGCAGGTATTCAGCCCCGGAAAGATCGGCTGAAAAAGGGTGGTTTTCAGTTTTTCAAGGATGTGGACACTGGTTTGGAAGTTAAAAGGTGGTGAGTCGGGTATAGTGTTTATAGAAGTATTGAATGAATTGGCTATATCTTCTTGCTCCAGATGGATAATGTTCCTGGGGTCGAGTGGATTTGCCTGGTTGGTTGGAAGTTTATTTATGCCCCAGTACTTTTGGGAGTTATTCTGATGTGTTTATGTTGCAGATTGTAGAAGTAATTTTTTTATCTAGTATGATGATGGCTTTTTTCATTTCTAAGTTTAGTTGTTTTGAATTTGATCTAGGGTGTAGTATGTAGTGCGCCTTATCCGCACGCTTTGTCTCTAGTTGTTATTTTGTGTGGTGTTGGTTTTTGTGTGGGGTGTTAGTTGAGTAGTTGAGTTATTAGTTGTATGGGGCATCGGGGGTCAAGTATAGTAGTAATAGTAAGGAATGAATTAAATGATGACACTCAGTCATCAAAAGGAACTTTAGTTTAGTTGTCAGATTTGAGTTCAAGTGGAAATTTAGTTGGTTCAAAGTTTTCTTGTTTTCTTGGATCTGATAGACCTATAAATAGGTAAGCTTGTACAATTAATTTTGTCTTTCATGATGTATGTGAGCAGGTGATCACTAAGATCATTAGGGAGAGTTCCAGACATATAGTTCTGGGATGACTATCAGTCTAGTATCAGTCTAGTATACTATTTTTGGTTATTGTTGTGTAGTGGATATTATTATGATATGATCTGAGAGAAGAGTTTAACAGGGATGGGGTTGGGTTGAGCTGGACATTGGTTCCAGTCAATATTAATTAACACCAGGACAATGGTTTCTTGAGGGTAGTTGAGGTTTATCAATGTGAATGTACTCTATGTTTCTACATTGTTCCCATGGGGAATATAGGTGACAATTAGGTTAATGCCCAATTATTTAAATAGGTTAATTTTTAGGCTGGTATTTTCAGTGTTAGAGACCTGGGTGGGTTGGTTGTATAGGGTTAGTTATGATGTTAACTGTTATATAATAAGGCTATTGCCACCTCCTCTTTTTTTCTTTACCTCCCCCTAAGTATATTGTAACCAGGGAGAGGGGGCCTCGTATCTTTGGTTGATGGCTGGGCAGGCCATTTGTTTAGACTTTGGATATTGGGGGTATGTGGCTAGTACAGGGGGACATATGTGGGCTATGTATCTTATTGTTAAACATATACAGTTGTAAAATGTCTAATACAATTCAACATAAATAGGCATTTACAGTTGTAAAACACTTACTACAGGTAATATTTATTAACTCTGGGATCGTCTTTAAGTAAATAAACAGGGAGGGAGGGAGAACAAAGGTGTGAGCAGGCAGTTCTTTTGTACTACAGTTAGACACATACTCAAAGTTAACTGTAGCTGTTTGCAGACAGTTCAGACCGGACTGCTTTTTTTTTCTTATAGGAATATTAAAGGTGGTGAGTTGAATATATAAAGAGAGTGTGGTAGAAGGTAGAAGAAGAAGAGTGAGAGGGAGAGTAAGCTTTTTAGATGGTAAATAATATATATTAGAAAATTATAAAATACACACTGAACCTACCACATGCAATGTCCTGAACCACTTACTAGTGTATGCAGATACTGTGGCAATTGGAAGAAGAATATTAGAAAACAAAACAGCAACAGATGGCACAACATAAAAAAAATATAGCGAGCAGCAATCTGTCGTGGTTCTCTAATGTGATTCTATCCACCCATATATCTCAATGGAATAATAAACAGGCTCAATCTCTTCACTAATGACACCAAAAGGCTAATGCTGCAGCAGAGGCTGGGGATTGGAGAGTATAAAGGATGAATGACAAGGTTGGTCAAATGGACTGAAAGGTCACTGTGGAAGTTCAGTGCAGACAAATGCAAAGTAGTACATTTGGACTACAGCAATTATTGTGTTCAGTATCAGATGGGAGAATTGGAATTGATGGAGTGAATAATGAAAATTATGTTTGGGGATCAACTCGTCTGAAGTGGGCAATCAGATGTGGGGTGAAAGGGAATGACAGCAGCAGCACATACATCCTGGTGTTTATCCTCATAAGGATCAACTTCAAAAGCAAAGATGTAATGATCCCACTCTAATGGAACTAAGTGAATTGATGCCATGAGTACTGTGTGTGACATTCTGGAGACTATACATGAAGGTGGACACCACACTGCTGAGGTCACCAATGAGGTCACAGATGAGGTCACCAAATGGCTGTGTGGGTTGTCAGGGGAGAGATATCATCAGATACAAAAGCTGAAGACTTTCCTCTCTGAACACTAGAAGAGAGAAGATGGGCAAGCTATTGGTGCATAATATCATGCCAGGTAGATGTCAAGGGGTCATTCTAAACAGGAAAGATGAGGTGAGGAGGGATAAAGACAGCAGGTTATAGGACCCAACTTCCCCCTGGATAACAAAAAGTACTGTCTTCATGGTAAAGATGGTTCTGGACAAAGTGAATGAACTTTAGTAATGGATCCTGGAGTGGGAATCTAAAAAAGCATTCAAGATGGCATTGAACAAGTGAGGACAGGGTGAGAGGATGGATGGAATTAAGGGAAGGTAGAATGCTGCTTGCATGTAAAAGGCAGACTAGCTACTTTAATTTTCATCTTTTATAGTCATGCAAGTATAATACAGTGATGTGACACTACCTGGAAGGGATAAACTCATCTATGACAACTAAATAATAGCTAGATGTGGAAAGAATATCATAGCCTATATGTGTTAAATCCCATTATATTATTCTCCAAATTTGCCACCTACGTAGACTGATAGGGATCTACAAGATGATTTTATTCATAAATAATTTATACCTTGCCAATTCCCACACGCAAGATTAATGCCCCTTCTCAAAAGAGATCAAAACCCATCAGTCCTGAATTCAATTAATGGGTGGTCAAAAATAACCTCATGCAACACAGTTCAGCAGAGGAGAATAATCTCCTTCATTGCAAAGGACACATGCACTTGGGAGACTAAGCAATCAATGTCTTATCTCCCAGAAATCAAGAAACATCATTCTTTTACATTGTAAATACTTCTAAGCAGAATATTTTGTGTGTTAAACTACAGACACTGACCAGTTAAAACTCAACGCCTTTCTATTATTCTGCTTACTAAGAATTTGCAGACTCCTTTTTCTCTGCCATTACATATCAGGCATAAATTCTGATCTTCCATGTTAGAACTTTCTATTTTGGCAATATTCATGTTTTCAATATCCAAGCTGACAGTAAAAAGAAAATTAAAGATAGCCACAGCCTGACTGGGTCCATCCAGAAATTAGATGGATTTCAGAAAAAGAAAATATGCATACATTAAACATTTTTCCCACCTTACACTTCTCCCTTTACAATCACCCATTTGATGCTATGACATGTCACTAAAGTCACATTTTTTTAATGACTGGACAATGACAACAACAAGTTTTCAAATGTGTAGACACTTTTTTACATACTACCATGATATTCTTCACTAGCTGTTTTGATCTGTTCCTGACATGCACAATGCTTATACAGATGCTTAACAAAAATAGTCTGTGCTTAGAGGGAATAAAGGACAGTTTGAATATTTTTCAGTTTCAACCCTGTTTCAATCAAGTTATCATAAATCTGTCCCAAATTTTTCAATAAACTTTTCTCATTAATATTTTCTTCAGTTGTGGTCAATGGCAATGTTTCTAGTCTATTTTTAATATGCACATTTTGTAATTTGATTCATTTTCTTGATTCAAGGAGCTTCACAATTAACATTTTGCACATGAATAAAATGATACCTAAAATCAACATACCTTCCCAACCAGAAAACAAGTTAGTTTACTATGCCCATTGAAAACTGTTAGCCTCTTTTTGCATGACACAGCTCCACAACCTTCTCTATAATTTTTGGGGTACTGCAAATGGCATTTGCTTTGTCAGGGATAAAGGAGCTGCACTCCATTTTGATGACTGCACATATACTACCCTTAGAAGCAAGAATGAAGTCAAGCACCAGTCTGTCATCAGCACCACACTGCGCATGTAGTCATTTTTGTTCAAATCTGATTTATTGATTCAAAAGTAGCACTGCTTAATATTTCTAATAGTCTAGACAGTTTTTCTTAACTCTCAGATTGACTTCACTGACCCATAAGAGGACAGGATTCCTGATCCTGAAATAACATTATCTCTTAGATCTATTTGTGCTAGTCATTTAAATGCAGTATTTTCTACAGTGTGATGGTAAATCCAAGAAGCATCCATTTTTCCCCACTGGATTTTTAATGTCCTTTGTATCCCCCTTTCAGTGGGCATCGCAAATTTTCCTGCTAGGCAAAGTGTCTGTGTATTGAACAGCTGGTATAAAGTGACCTATACACCACCATCCCGACCAGTCTATTGGTAAATGGGGTAAGTATGATGTCCACAAACATAATAAACTTATGTAATGTTGACATACTCAACCCTCCAGCCCCATCATATAATTTTTGAGTAAAATTGCAGTTGTTCTATCTGACATAAAGTGTCCCATTTTTAATGTAACAGGTATGTCCCTTTACAGTTGCAGGTAGCTTGAGTGGAACCAGTCTAAAGGGGCTAGCATTATTTAAGGAATTATGTTTAGCTTTCTGGTTAAAAAAGATCTTACAAAATGCTGATTTAATTTCTGCCTCATTTGCTGATGTTGGAAATAAAGGAATTCCCCCATTATGTGCAGTTAGTATATGTACACATACCCAACAGTTACTGACATTCACAGTCTTTGCATAACTATCCTATGCAGTAGAGAAAGTGTTAAACTTAGAATGCCAGTCTGGTGTTCTCTGACAGTCTTAACCAAACAGGTATCTCTGAAAAAAAAATTGTTCAGTACTTACAGTTCCATTGGTTCCTAATGAAAGAGGAAAATGCAGCAAAATGATGATAAACACCAAAATAGTAGTCTTAATAATAAGGCCATACAAATATTGAGTAGACCAGAGCTGGAGAGGGTTCTCAAAGATTTGACATGGATGATAAACTTTCTTTTTGTAGTCCATATGGCAGTAATTCTCAAACAAACGCCATCCTGAACTGTGAATTGGTTACAGTTATACAAACAGCACTTGGTTGCTTGAATCATTTTATGGCTGTTGGCATGATTCCCACTTATTGTCCATTGTAGATGATGAGAATAAATCATTAATTCTCTCTTCCAGTCATGTTTTGATGATAACATTATTGACACTGAAGAAAAATCATTAAGCCTTATTTCTGACCATGATGACTTTGTTGAATCACTAGGCCTCACTTCCTGATACGTTGGTTTCCTTGTTTTTTTTTTTTCCTGGTACAGAATATAATAGGCTTATCATCAATGAAAGGAAGTAGATGGCATCTCATCAATATCCATCACTAAGGAGGGCTTTAATGTGTGAGACATAAATCCAAGTGGGCACTCCTCTGCATCTGATGGCAGTAGCAGTTCCAAGTAAAACCAGAAAGGTGTCCTTTCATTGTGGTTGGAAGGAATAGTTCCTGGAAAATGTTTTGATGAAAATCATGTCTCCTGGCAATATGTCTTGCTGGGAGTTTGGATATGGTTGCTGCTATAATCCTGGAATGTATGTGCTGCAAAACAGAGAAGAGATGTGCAATAGAGAAAAGCAGATTCATCAACATTTTTGGAACTCCATCTTTTTGGGAAAGGTATAGCATTTATTCTGAAAGGTCTTCTCATGAGAATTTCACATAGGGACTACTTCCTGGTATAACTAACTATACTTTGTACTCTAAATAATACTAGATGCAATGCCTCTGGCCATTTGAGACCAGTTTCTTCACACAACTTAGCAAGTCTAGTTTTTAGATGTTTGATTCATCCTTTTAACAATTCCTGAAACATGAGGCCTATGCAGGCAATGATATTGCATATTTACTTTCAAACCTTACACATTTGTTGTAAAAAGTGTCCTCCTGTCTGATTGAATACAGCAAGCAACACCAAATCTAGGTATAAACTCCTGCAAAGATTTCTTGGCAACAGTAGTCGCAACATTCTTAGCAGAGGAGTAAATTTCAACTCATCCAGAAAACATACAAATTAATTACTAAAACATATTTAAATTTCTGTGACTGGACTGTGGAAGTTCAGTGAAATCCCACTGTGCACAACATAAAGGTCCCCATGGATTTTCAGAGACTGTTTACTCTAGACATTGTAATGCAACTACTCACAAAATGCTGAATGACTTTGGAAATGTAAGAGGCATACCAATCAGCCAAAATTTGTCTTATTTGACTTATCAAATGAGTTAGACAGGAGAGTGGGACTACTAGCCTCCCATCTGGGTGGTGCCACAGTGTATCTAGAGAGTGGCTGCTGCCATCACGGGTCCACTTTACATTTTCTGAGTCATCAACTTGATTTTTTAAAAAAGGCAAGTCCATTAAAGAAACAGGTACATTAGTTTCTTGCAATTGCTGCAAAAATGAAGCTGACTAGGATAAGACAATGCAGCTTGTCTAGACTCCATATCTGCAAAACTATTATATTTTGAAATATATGAATCATCAGTCTTATGTGTGGCACACTTGATGGGTCTATATTATAAGTTCATAGGTTGGTACTAGCCTATCGGTCCTAGGGCCTATACAAGCCTAGCCATAACAATTCACTGGCTATTTCTTCCAACAATATTTACTTTCCTGTACCTCTGTTTAGCAGGGCAACTGACATGATCCCCAAGGTGAATTTCCTATCTCCCATCCAATCATCAAGGTTCCTTTTGAAGAAGGCCAAAGAGTTACTCTGCTTGATATGTATGGGCAGTCTATTTCAAAGTGTGGGAGTCTCTGGGTCAGGAACCTATCCCTCCAGCATGTTTTGTTCATTGTGATGACAAGGTCTAGATCCCTGGACCGTGTGGCTCTGAGGGATTGGGATTTCTTTAAGTGTAGCATGTCTAACAGCTCTGGGTTTGACATGGCCTTGTATGTTAAGCAGAGATTGCCCCTGAGTAGACGATATGTGACAGAGTATAGCTGAAGTTTTTTTAGACGGTCAGCATAGGGCATCTGCTTTAGGCCTGTGATTCTTTTAGTGAGGTATTTCTGCAGCCTTTCCAATTGTTGCAGATGTCTTGAGAGGTACATACCAAATGGGGCATTGTATTCTATAATGGGTCTAATGAGGGATGAGTACAATGGGACAATGACCTCCTTTTTCCTGGATGAAAACCCCTTAGTGATGAGGTGTGCCACATAGAAGGCTTTCCAGACTGTTGTGGTGATGTGGTTATCGAAGGTGAGACCACTGTCCATCTGTGTCCCTAAGTCTCTTATCGCACTTTCGGTGTTTAGTGTACTGCCACCTCTGTGGTAATTCATGGGTACATGTTTTTTCCCAAAGGGGATAACTATACATTTCTTGGCATTGAGCTTGACCCCATGGCTCTGGCACCAAGCATTTGTTTCCTTAACGCCCTTTTGCAGAATATCCACATCATTTGGGGATTCAATAATGGCTCCCAGTTTGCAGTCATCTGTGAACTTTGTTAGCCAGAGTCCCTTAGTGTTGGCCTGTACTTCAGAGAAGTAGATGCCAAACAAGAGCGGTCCCAGGACTGAACCCTGAGATACTCCACTTGTCACTTGTCTGGAGCTGGATTTGGAGTCCGCTACTTTTACAGTGTAGGTTCTGTCAGTAAGCCAGTTGGCAACCCATCAAGTGACATAGGGATTAATGCCCATCTTAGTAAGTTTATCTATGATTCCAGAGTGGGGGATGGTGTCGAAGGCCTACGAGGTCCATATAGGCTATGTGGAACTCCTTACCCTCGTCCACAGCTCTGAAAACTGATTTGAAAAAGTCAATCAGGTTCAGGAGACAAGATGGGCCCTTCACGAACCCAAACTGGGTGGGGTCCAGTGTTTGAAGGTTGCCAATGCCTTTGTTTATAAGTTCCATGATAATACATTCCATGGCCTTGCAGATCAGGCTCGTCAAACTGATGGGGGTAGTTCCCAGGATCCAAGGTGGATCCTCCCTTGTGGAGTGGGATAACTGTTGCTGTGCCCCACTCAGTGGGCACAAAGCCTGAGGTGAGGCTATGATTAAACATGACACATAGGTGAGGTGCCAGTTCATTTTGTAGTTCATGTAGTACACAGCCCAGGATGTCGTTTGGTCCCATGGATGCTGTATTCTTAGCTTTGGAGAGTGTGGTTTTTACCTGTGTGGCGGTTATTACTGGAATTTGTCAATCTTTCAGTATTGAGATGGGCCCTTTAGGGAGAGAGGGGGGTGAAGTTGGCACTGAATCAATCTGCCAGGATATTGGCAGTATCCTTGGGATCAGTATATTTAATGACATTCTGTTGTAGCTCAGAGCAGATCTGAGCATTGCCATTTAGATTATTGACATAACTATAGAATGCCCTGTGTATGTCTTTGGAATCTTTGGCAATTTTATTTTCGTAACTAGCTTTGGAGGATTTTATGAGGGATCTCAAGTTCTTTCAGCGAATGCCTCTTCATCAACACATACTGAACAAAAGCACTAAACCAAGATCATTCAGAACAGCAATTTCTTTCCCTGAGAAAGATATAACTTGCCCTCAAACCACAAGCACATCACTTCAAACAAAACAAAGTGGAGGGCTTCACATCCCCCAATGTGGGGGGTCATGCCCCCCCACACCCCCTAAGTAAATATACCAACTCCGAGATCGCACTATAGTGGAGAAAACAGCAAACTAAAATGGACGGCCAAGCAATTTCTTTCCCAGGGAAGGAAATCTCTGTTTTGAATGATCACAGTTTAGTACATTCATTCAGTATGTGTTGATAAAGAGGCGTTCACTGAAATGCCTCTTCAAGATTCTGATATAGACCTCACTTGACCACAGTCATTTTTTTAGCAACAAAACTGCATTTAATAGTTCATGAACAAAAAGAGAGCTTTTATTAACAGTCCCTGCTGAAGTCAGGTACCTTTTTTTCTCAAGTATCCTAAAATCATGAACTGCCCCATAAGCATAACACGAGTCTGTGAAAATTGTTACTGTTTTGTCCTTTGCTAATTTATACGCTTCAGTGATGGGTCCAAGTTCAGCTACTTGAGCAAAGGCATTTCCATTTAACTGTCCTGTTAACATTTCTTTGTTCTCTGTGCACATAGAAAATGTTGCTACTAACATCATCTTCCCTTTGAATACAGCATCTATCAGCAAATGGAAGTAATTCAGATTCACGTGGTTCTTTTTCATCCACTGTAGGAATTAAAAAAAAGGGCTAAAAAGTAGACATCGAATGCAAAGAAGGGTTATTAAGCAAAGATAATTCAAATTTAGACAGTTGTGTTGTAGATATATATTGTGTTTTGGTTCTTAGTAATGATGCTTCTATAGAATGTAAAACTGCCACAAAAGTACCATGCCTGAGTCATGCAGCTCAATGACCTTTTAGTGCAAAAAATCTGGACAATGCCATAAATAATGGGGGGACAAAGCCCACAAAATAGGGACAACTTTTAAATATTGCTGTCATAAACTTAGTAAGTTGTTAGAATAAAAGGTATTGTGTTATTGTGCATTCTCTGAAAGACAAAGTTTGAAACCCATGTGTTATTTAGTAAATTCAATCCTCCCTGATTTGCCACAGAAATCCAGAAGAGGACAAATTTTATGAGGAAGACACCAAAACTATGAGGCAAAAATCTGGACATTCTACAAGTATCTGGACAGTTGAGATGTATGCTGAGAGTCAGGGCAGTCACCATTTCCATTATGTGCACTGCCCCTGTCACTGTCGGGGATGTGTAATGAAATAAGCAATAGGTCCTAAACCATAATTTTTGCATTGTGTTAACAGCCCTAATGCTACTTTATTTCTTTCACAACTTAATAGAAAAAATCTCTTTGAAAAATCAGGTAACCCAAGAGCAGGTGGTTTAGAAAGTAAAGTTTTTAATTAGACATAAGCCTGTTCATGATATTCCTGTCAGGGCAAGGGGTCAGGAATGTATTATTTTATTTATTTATTTATGTAATATTTGTTTACTGGGAAAGTCCGACTGGGACAGAGCCCATTTTCAGCGAAGGCCCAGGGAGAAATGTTCCAGGTACATGTCGCATTAATAATAATACATGATGCATGCATTAATTATAATAGTAGTTTTACTAAGTCTGTATCATTAGAAATCCTTTGTCAGCAGGAATGTGTTAGTATCAAAAAGGCCTGGAATTATTTTAATGTAGCAGGGCATGGTGCATCGTGAATACTAATAATGCATGCAATTAAGATTTGCAGAGAGACTTCTGAAATGAGATGTCCTAAATACTAGAGTTGTGGTTTCCATTAACTTCATCTTTTCTTTATTATTCTTAAATCCCAGTTCAGCAAGTTTTGTTAAAAAAAATTGTGTCTTGTCTACAGCTAGGGTAAGAATCAGAAGCTAAAAGCAGATCACACACATACTGTATTAAAAGTAGATGGAAACTAATTTTTAAGTAATTTTTTTTTTTATTTATTATTTTTCAAGAGAAAGCATAGGTAATTCTATGTATCCTTGAGAAACTCTTGTCCATGTATATTGTTGTCTGTATGTAAAGGCAAACAAATAAAGTTGTCTCTGTGTACAGGAATAGAGAAGGAAACAGAGGAAATATCTATCACTGACAAGGTCATAGCTGTCAGTGGAATAGAATTTAGTATTGTGGCAGGGTTGGGCAATAAAGGAAAAGTTGGAACTACTACTGCATTAACTGCTTTTAAGTCTTGTACAAACCTATGTGTGTTCTTGCCTGGTTTCTTAACTGGCAAAATAGGTGTATTACATGGTCTTTTAGTCAGGACAATTACTCCTTGCTGATGTAATGCAGAAAGGACAGGTTCAGTTACTTTCTCTGCCTCTGTTGATAAGCCACTACCATGGGTCGATGCTCATAAGGTTTTAAAATAACTCTTACAGGTTCTGCAATTTTTATGCATCCTACCTTGTTATCATGGGTAGTCCACAGCAGCACAGAAACAGTTTCCAGTATCTCCAAATCAGCCATACTAAAGGTCTGCTCTGATCTAAGTACTTCAAAGAGTATATCTTCGTCTGCACAAACATCAATAGCTGCGAAGGTAACTTTTGGTTTGATGTTGTATTTGAACATTTGGCGAAGTGGTAGGTTGGAAAGATGAATCAGTTTGATGAAGAAAAGGGCACTCATTATGCTAATGTACATTCTTACTATAGTTAAACCACAGGCTGATACTTGGCCCACCCTGCTGGGCTAGTGGTGAACCAGGGATAAACATTTTGTGGGGATTTTCTAGAGGCTTGCTGTGGAAAGAATTTAAATCTACCACTACGTCTGTGATTTTTCCTCCCGTGCCCTTTTCCTCACGAATTATTATTAAATTGCTGAAGTTGGCCATCTACTAATTTCTTTTGATGTTGGATGTCATCATCAGAGGATGAGTCAGCATTTGATGCACACTTGAAGTCCTGTTTAGGAGGTGGTTTCCACCTATATTCTTCTTCATCAATGATTATTGGAAATTGTGTAAATAGCTTATTGAAATTCATTAAAGCACTCGTTTTGGAAGGGGTACTTCTGTTATGAAATCATTTTAACTTATCTATATGTTTTGTTCTGGATTATGCTTGAGTTTTGAATATAACTGCCTACCCTTACTTGTTATTCTCATTAACATTTGATCAAACTGAGAAACAGCATGTTGGTGTCACTGTTGCCAGAATCTAATGGTGTAAACTGAACATTTGGGATGGGCAGAAATACTGAACGTGACTTGGGAAGTATCAGGAAAACAGCAGTGAGGCTATCTTCAAATCATTCCCCTACCTTATCACCCAGAGAGGTAGGGCTGTCCACTTCATAGGAAACAGAATGGTCATAAGGGGGAGCTGAAGAAATCAGAGGCCAGTCATCATCAAATGAATCTGGTTGAATTACTTTTAAATTTTCTTGCTGTTTTAAAGGATAAAGACCCCAGGTACCATGAAATGTATCATCTGCACAGGTCTGTGATGTACCTAATGTTCTATTAGTTGTCTTCAGCTGTGTTTTTGATCTAGCTGATATGATATTTTAGCCTTTTAACTACAGATTCCTTTTTCTTATTTTTAGATTCTTCTTGCCAGCTATTAAAAGCTGACTAACAAGGGGCAGATACTTTATTTCCTTTCTGTTTAAGTTTCTTTTTAAGATTCTCGAAAATAATCTTGTCAAAAGTTATACCCTCAGGGAACTGCAGGGCATTATCATTTTAATGAGCTCAGACCACTTTCCCAAATAATTAAAGCCGTCTCATCCATATTTATTAAACATATGTCTGACTGTAGTCTAAAAATCTAATTTTATACACCCACATTCGCACCCATTGTAATTTCAGTACAATGGTAATATTACCAACTCACATGCATTAAAACCCACTCTCACGCAGTACATAATAATATACAACTACAATTGAAAACCCACTCTTATTTTTATATACATGATTAGACCCACTCCAATATGAAGAAAAATTGTCTCAGGATTCAATAATGCCTACACCAAGTCTATACTGTTCTGATTGAACAGAAAACAGACACATAACTCACTGCTTCTTCCTCCTTACTTTACTTTTCCTACTGATATTGTTGCAGCTTTAAATATTGACAGGGATTCATAGAGGTTACCACAAAGTGCAGCTTACATGTCCGCTTAGTATAATCTTTGAGTGACTAGAAAGCACAAAAATGTGATAAGAATGTTCTTAAATACATATTGTGCACACTTAGTGTAGGCTTTATTAAATCTGGACTTTGGTCTGTTTGTGTATAAAACCCACTTTCTTACAAAATGTATGCATTGTGCCCTGTACTCGCATAATTAATACTCTATTGTAAACATTGTAATAAAAATCTTACCTGTAGAGACATCAAGCTCTGCTTAGGGTGGGAAAACATAGTTGTGTGCTGGTATACCAGAAATGCAGCAGACAGAAAGAAAGAAAGAAAAAAAGAAGATGGATTCCAAAAATAGAAAATATTATGTTAAGACTTAAAACTTTTCCCACATAACATTTCACTGTTCACACCATGACTGATGCCTGCATATTACTCTGATTTAACCTGAATGGATGGCCAGTTGCAGATGTGAAGCAGACTTTGGGGTATAAAACTCTCACTCCATTGTGTTTTAGTTGTCTTACTGTGGAGGTTTAGGTAGCTGGTTCTAATGTTAGTTGAGTTATTAGAATTGTCAAGGTATAGGAAACTGAGGATGGCAGGGTCCCTAAAGGCATTAGCTGCTGAACATATATTGCCTTTTAAGAATCTGTAGGATCCAAAGGATAGTGTGTTCCAGCCTTTCCTGGTAGTTGAGAGTCTTTTGGTCAGTGATGCTCCTTGTTTAGTATGTCTAGTACAATAAATACCAAATAGTGTGTTATCCTCACTAATTGGTCTAATTAGGGAAGACTACATTAAAATAATGACCTCTTTTGACCTGAATGATATACCTTTATCTATTAGATGTGCTGAACAGAAGGATTTGTTAACAATCTTTGCTACATTATGATAGAAAAGAGAACATTATTAATCCAGGTTCAAAGATCCTGAACTACTTTATCATTTTCCAGAGGAATACTGAGAATAGCCTATGTTGGGGACAAAGCTTGATTGATTACCAAATTAAATGATAGTGTACATTTCCACATTTTTATTTTAGCCTGTATACTACTTGTTTACAAGGGTCGGTGCCTGTTGTAAGGCATAGGTATCAAAGTAAAGATTTGACAATAATATGCAGTTTGCTGTCATCTATAAACTGAGCTAACCAGAAGTCCTGATTTCATATCTGAAGATCAGAGAAGTAGATGTTGAAAAAAAAGGGGTCACAGTACTGAGTCTTGAGACATGCTGATATTACCTTCATACTTTCTGAGGAGGCACCTGACACCTTAACTATCTAGTTCTGTTCCTTTGCCAGTTGGTCATCTATCTTCCTATGTATGGATCTATTTATGAGGCATTTTAACTTGCTTATGATGCCAGAAAGGGGTACAGCATCAAACACCTTATCCAGGTCCAGATATGATGTATGAGAAATGTATATACCAACATGTTTACTTTACCTTATTTTGCATTTGAACTCAATTGCTATTACTTTCTAGACTGTGTGCATGTAATTCAAATGTTTTTACTTTCTTAATTCAAGTGTTTTTACTTAAATTAGACTGTGCACAGTTAATTCTGTTCCGTAACCTTCTTGAGCGTCAGATTTTACTCACTCTGTATTGTTCTCATTTACAATATGTATGTAACATTGTAAGTTCATCTGTGGAGCTTTTCTCCCTGGGCCTCCATTGATAAAGGGTCTCTGTCTCAGTTGGACCTTCCCGGTCAGCAAATGTCAAATAAACAAATACATAAAGGTGCAGAATAACCACTATCTATAGCTTTTATGAATTTCTTGAAGAAAATAATAACAAAGCCAAACTGCCATAGTCTAGCCTGATAAGGTTTTTGCTATTATAGTTAATGAGGTCAGATATAATACATCCCTTGGCTTTGCAAATCAGACTGGTGAAGCTAATGGATTTATATTTCCCAAGGTCTGAGACACATCACTGCAGCAGTAAGCCATATATCAAGGATAAATTCTACAGATAAGCTTCCTGTTAACTTTATGAGCCTGTGGTCCAAAAGGGTGTGTTTTGCATGATTTATTAGGAAACCTAGTAAAATATGTGGTCCTATAGATGTAGTACTTTATAGTTTTTGAGAGCACCTTCAGTATGTGCTCCTTTGATAATAGGGGGTATAAAGGATTTATTGATTTGTGGACCTATGATAGCTGTTTCTGGTTGAAAGTCTGCACTAAATGTGACTGCCATTAATAGACTTTGCCCACGCTTCTTGTCACATCTGCACCCCAGATGCATGACCCTGCCCGGTACAATAGTACACAACTAGCTGTGCCTAGGTAAAAGTAGATTATTGTAGACAGTAAACATTGCAAAGGGGGAATCTAGTCTTCCACTAGTAAACATGTATCCCCCCCTCCGACAAGTATAAGGGGGGGGAAGGAGAATGAAAGAAGCCCTAGTGGAATCAAGGTTTAAGAAGAACAATTAAACCTTAGAAAGGAAGAAAGAGAATCATTGTTTGTGTAGTTAATGGAGAGCAGTTGGGCAAAAATGATTATAACATTTTGTGGTTCACCAAAGCACAGGGAATGATGGTCAGAAGTATTATGTTAATGTGGATGAAACAAAGACAGTGGGATTATAGTACATGAAAAACGCAGAAAAATGAGAATCCTTATTATGAGAAAAAGGAGGGTGTGAAGATATACCAGCTGCCATGGCTAAAGGTCAATATGATACAAGGATTTTGAAGGGACAAAAGCTTATTGATTATTTCCAACAGGCCAGATGGCAGTAAAAGAGGGCATAGATTGTAAACCCATGACCATAAAACAGTTTTCAGATATACTGGATAGCATAGGAAGAGATAGACTGAAAAAGGGTTACCTAGACAAAGAAAGGGAAGAGGTATGAGAAGGTAGGCAACACAGATACTGAATTAGTTATTTGCTATGGTAGCTTGAAAGAAGTGGACACAAGGGAGAATATTGGAAAGCAGAGTGGGGATAAGTGATCAGACCTGCACATGAATGTTAGAGTTGAGATGCAAACTGTGTTCAGAGGAATCTGTAGGATAAGACGTGCTGCATGAACTATCCCCCTGGCTGTTTGTACACAAACTGACACCAGACTTATGTATAGCGCTGGTTGATTTGGGAGGTGGGATGTATTAAGTACTTGTAAATACAGGCAACAACTTTCAAGTCTCTCAGCTTAAAAGTATATATGGCTTGGCCTCCTAAGAACCCTGTAATCACTTGCCTAGTATTGTTCCTATGTTCCTAACAACTTTCAGAAGTCTTTAGCAGAGCAGTACAGAAATTACACAGACACACACACACACACACACACACACACACACACACACACACACACACACACACACACACACACACACACACACACACACACACACACACACACACACACACACGCGCGCGCATGCACGCACACAAAAGAAATGTCACAATATCTTTTTAGAAACTGAAATGATGATGGAAAACTGTCACAAAGCATTTATAGTACCACTGAGCAAGGATACAGAAATTCCTGTCAGCTTGATTTTCCTTCCAAGCAATGTTATGGCAAAAGTCAATGGGACAGACTAATGGCTTACGTGAATTCTAACTGTAGTGCAAATGGTGAAAAAGTGGATTCACACAGAAAAGATTTTTTAGTGCTGATGTGACCCAGTGTGAATGGCCCAGGATGGATAAAGGAAGAAAAGGATCTGGAGGAATTATCATGAAACACATTATGAATTATGTACGTCAACTAACAGCAGAGCTTTGCTGAACGCCTGCAGAGTTATGCAGTGATTGTGCAGGTGAGTTCAGAGAGGGACTGACCTGCTGTTCTATCCATCATAATGCTGAGTTCTTATTATAGCTTTGGAAGTTGTAGTGTAGGAAAGCCACTCAGCTGTTGTATGGCATAATGCATCCGAGATTATCCAAGTGCAACTAAGTCTGGGCAAGACCGCAATCCAAACTGTAGCTTGCTACAGACCCCCCACCATGCCCCAGGATTCCCACTCCTCATTTCTTGATACACTGGAAAGTATTAGGGTACAACCCAACACCCTAATAATGGACAATTTCAACTACCCCACCATTAACTCAGAAAACTACTCATGTACCAATTCTTTTGCTCAACGTTTTCTAGAATTCATAAATTCCAACACCTTGGATCAACTTATTCACATTCCCACCAGGGGCAGCAATATCTTAGACCTGGTCATTACCAACATGGGAAACCAGTGTTCCACACCAGAGGTCAATTCCTCGTTGGTCAGATCCGACCACAAGCTAATCAGCCTAGACATCCACATCCCACCCCCTCCCCCAATTAGGAAAACCATAGTAAAAAACTTCTCCAAAGCCATCTTCACACTTCTTAAGACAGAAGTGGAAAACTTCATGATACCCATGCAGATGGACAATAGAGGTATGACTGCTGAATCCTACACAAATGCACTTTATAAGCACTTACACGTGTGCATGGATCATGCTATCCCTAATAGAACCAAGATGTTATCTTCCAAAAAAAGGAAGCCAATCTGGTGGTCCTCTGCCATAAACAAACTCTACAACAGAAGAAAGAAACTGTTGCAAAAAAGAGTAAAATCCCATGACTGGAGGAACTCCCTGGTCAATCTCAGTAAGAAGCTGAGTTCCCTCATAAAATCCTCCAAAGCTAGTTATGAAAACAAAATTGCCACTGAATCTAAAGACAACCACAAAGCATTCTACAGCTATGTCAAGAATCTCAATGGGAACACTCAGATCTGCTCTGAGTTACAGCACAATGGCACTAAATATACAGAACCAACTGATATTGCCACCATCCTAGCAGATAGTTTCAGTGCTAACTTTACCCCCCTCTCACCCCCTAGAGGGCCCATCTCTATACCGGAAGAATGCAAAGTTCCTATAATCACGGCTGCATAGGTAAAAAACACACTTTCCAAAGCCAAGAACACAGCATCCATTTGACCTGACAATATCCCAGGCTGCTTTCTACACGAACTACAGAATGAACTGGCATCCAACCTAAATACCATGTTCAATCATAGCCTGACCTCAGGCTTTGTACCCACTGAATGGCGCACCATGACGGTTATCCCACTAAACAAAGGCGGAGCCACGACGGACCCTGGGAACTACCGCCCCATTAGCCTGATGAGCCTGGTCTGCAAGGCCATGGAATGTATCATCGTGGAACTCATAAACAAAGACATTGGTAATCTCCAAACTCTGGACCCTACCCAGTTTGGATTTGTAAAAGGCAGATCATGTCTCCTAAACCCGATTGACTTCTTTGAAGCAGTCACCAAAGCCATAGATGAGGGTAAAATGGTTCACACAACTTATCTAGATCTCGCCAAGGCTTTCAACACCATCCCCCACTCTGGAATTATAGATAAGCTCACTAAACAACATATAAATCTCTATGTCACAAGATGGGTTGCCAACTGGCTCATGGACAGAACCCACACTGTGAAAGTAGCAGATTCCAAATCCAACTTCAGACCAGTGACAAGTGGAGTACCACAGGGTTCAGTCCTGGGTCCTCTCCTGTTTTGTATCTACTTCTCTGAAGTGCAGGCTAACACAGAAGGTCTTTGGCTAAGAAAGTCTGCAGATGACTGCAAACTGGGAGCCATAATTGAAACTCCTAACGATGTGGACAAACTACAAAAGGGCCTCACTGAGACAGATACCTGGTGTCAAAGCCATGGCCTGAAGCTCAATGCGAAAAAGTGTATTGTCATCCCCTTTGGTAAAAACTCTGTACCCATGAACTACTACATAGCTGGTAGTCTACTTAATGCCAAAAATGTGATGAGACCTTGGGACACAGGTGGACAGTAGTCTCTCCTTTGATAATCACATCGCCACAGTGGTCAGGAAATCCTTCTATGTGGCTCATCTCATCACAAAAGGATTCTCATCCAGAAAAAAGAGGTCATTGTTCCCCTCTACTCATCACTCATTAGACCCATTATAGAGTACAATGCCCCTTTTGGTATGTACCTCACAAGACATCTACAACAACTGGAAAGACCACAGAAATACCTCACAAAGAGGATTACTGGCCTCAAACAGATGCCCTACACAGACTGTCTCAAAAAACTACAGCTTTACTCCATTGCATATCGCCTACTCAGGGGCGATCTCTGCCTAACATACAAAGCTATGTCAAACCCAGAGCTGTTGGGCATGCTCCACTTACCCAATCCCTCTGAGCTACACGCTCTAGGGACCTAAACCTTGTCACCACAATAAACAGAACATGCTGGAGGGATAGATTCCTGTCCCAGAGACATCCCATACTCTTGAACAGACTACCTATCTATGTCAAACAGAGCTCCTCATTAGCACTCTTCAAGAAAAATCTTGATGATTCGATGGGAAATGGGAAATTCACCCTGGGGATCACTTCTGTGGCTCTGCTCGACAGGGGCACAGGAAAATAATTTTCTTGGGTGGCGAAAGCTAGGGTACATTTTTTGGCTAGGCTTATATAGGCCCTAGGGCCAATAGCCTAGTACCTACCTATGAACCTATAAGGCATGCAGTGAAGAACTACTGAAGTGGTATAATACAGCTGGTGAGGCAGTTACAAGAGAAAAGTTTTGCCCATAATTTTGCCAGAGTAGGATAAGAGTAATTATGAAATGGAAATAGTTACTGCTGGGGATTCAGTGATGAAGCGTGGAGACTGTCAATGGTTTAAAGCAGTAGGCATTACCTTGGAAAAAACACAACCAAGGGTGTACCTCAGGGATCAGTGCGGTGACATCTTCTGTTTGAAAATATTTCTCTGACCTCCAAAAAACTAACCTGACTTATGACCACTGAAATTCCCTGGTGATTTCAACATGGCATAGTTGTCAAATCAACCACTGATACAGTGGCTCAGTAACAAGAACTAAAGAACAAAACTTCACAAACCAATATCATACAGAAAATGGGCTAAAATTATAAATGTAATAAAGTGTAGCAGTGATGCCTTTGATTAAAAAAAAAGTTCAAAACTTCCTTCAACCTATAACACAGCCAGAAACTCACTCCATGTTGCACCTTTGTCAACAACTAGCTCTCTTTCAATGCCAACACCACATACATCTATACCATGTACACAAAGTGAAGCATCGGGGCCAGATGAGTACTGTCATTTTGCTGGAGACTCAAAAGACTTTTTTTTATGAAAATTAAAAGTATAAAGCTGTCAGAGTTGGCTTTGGCCAGGGATTCAGTCATTACATTACAAGCATGCCATCACATGGTAATGGCAAAAGATAGATATATGGAGCAGTGAATGTGCAGGTGGGATTTACATATACAGTGCTATTTCATCATGACTGAGGGCCATGGTGGAAGTGGTGACATCACTGAGCATGATCTGAGGGGCTTGGTGTGTATCTTGGAAGTAACAGATCCTGTATTCCTTTGCTTGGAGTGAAGGAAGTGGTTTTATTGTTCATCTAATGCAGTTCAAGTAAATAAGCTAACTTAAAATGACTTATTGGCATTCAGTTTGGCCTTCAAATAGACTGAAAAGATTTCCTAATGTTAAATCGAGGAATCATTGTCAATGCCATGAAAAGCATCTGAACTGCATGTTCCTTGTAGGCATTAGGGGGTAATGTAATGCAGTTCACACAACTTATAACTATGAATGGATGTTACCTTGCAAATTTTATACTGTCATGTAATTATGTATGTATTATGCATGCACAACATTTCAAAGAACCCTGCATATTATGCATTGTAGAATCAGTTTCTTCTTTATTAGGTAAACTACTGGTGCATGAATTCTTGTATACTGAGAAGTAACATTCCAAAATTGACATGTGGCAAAAAAGTTACAAAGCTTATGAGTTTGAACTACAAAACAAAACAAAAATTCTCAAACTGAAAACAGATTTAGATGAGCAAAGGTAAAATTCCTTTTCTCAAAACTCACATTTACTGAAAGTGTATCTTGTCAAGCCCTTAAACCACAAAAGACATGTTGGCATTTATAGTCAAATAGCAAACAGTGAAGTACTAATTAGCAGCTATGTGAAGGATGCAAGGATTTAAAGTTAATCAAAACAAACTGTGACACCAAGAAGTTTAGGACAGGCTTTGAGTCTGACATGGCGCCAGCAACTCTGACCCTGTGGGTTCTGTCATTCAGCCAGTTTGCAACCCATCTTGTGATGTATGGGTTGACATTTAAGCTGATGAGTTTTCAATGATACCTGAGTGGGGTATTGTATCGAAGGCCTTAGCCAGATCGAGGTAGGCTGTATGGACTGCCTTTCCCTCATCAATGGCTTTGGTGACTGTTTCTAAAAAGTCAACCAAATTTAAAAGGCATGATCTGCCTTGACAAAGCCAAACTGGGTTGGATCCAAAGTCTGCAAATTACCTATGTCTTTATTTATGAGGTCCATTATGATCCTCTCCATGGCTTTGCAGATAAGGCTTGTCAAACTAATGGGCCGGTAATTTCCAGGGTCGGTGGAGGCACCGCCTTTATGAAGTGGTACCACAGTTGCAGTGCGCCACTCCTGGCACGTATCCAGAGGTAAGACTTTGATTAAACAGCTGTCCTAGCTGTGGGTTTAATTCCTCATTGAGTTCATGGAGCACACAGCCGGGGACACCATCAGGTCCCATGGATGCTGTGTTTTTTGCTTTGGAGAGAGCAGTTTTCACTTGGACGCTGGAGATGTTTGGGGGGCTGCAATCGTTTGGTATAGATATCCCTCCTTTTGGGGAGTTTGCACTGAACCTGTCAGCCAGTATGTTGGCAATGTCTGTAGGATCAGTAATCTTCACATCATTTTGAACTAGCTCTGAGCATATCTGGGAGTTTCCTCCCAGGTTTCTAACATAGCTAAAGAAAGCCTTATGATTGTCTTTGAGTCTTTAGGTATTTTTCGCTCGAAATTTGCTTTGGAAGATTTTATGAGAGCTGTTAGTTGTGTACTTATAGTGATCAAGGGTGTCTTACCTTTTAAGGATTTTGCTCTATCTTGTAGTAGCTTCCTCCTTTGTTGTAGAGTTTGTTTATGGCTGGGGTCCACCAGACTGGACGCTGCCTTTGGTGCAAAGAGTCTTTGTTTTGTTTGGGATTGCCTTATCCATGCAGTCCTGTAGGTGCTGGTAGAAGGCATTTGTAAGTGATTCAGCGGCTTGAGTACTGTTTTCCACCGGCTCGGGCCTTAAAGGAGACCACACTAGTCTTTAGAAGTGTGAAGTCGGCTTTTGAGAAGTTCTTTACTATGGTCTTTTTTATTTCAGGTGGGGGTGGGATGAGGACCTTCAGCGAGATTAGTTTGTGGTCTGATCTCACCAGTGAGGGGTACACCTCCGGTGTTGAACATTGTGCTCCCATGTTCGTGATGATGAGATCAAGTATGTTGTCTCCTCTTGTGGGGATGGTGACTAGTTGTTCCATGGCATTTGAATTTATGAATTCCAGGAACTTTTGGGCTAGGGTGTTTGGGCTTGAGTAGTGTTCCCAGTCTATATTAGGGTAATTGAAGTCACCTAGTATGATGGTGTTTGGTGATACATTTATCCCTCTAGTGTTTTCAGGAAGGCCATGTGAGGTTCCTGAGTTTGTGAGGGTGGCCTGTAACATGCTACAATTTTCAGAGCAGTCTTGCCTATGGTTAATTGCACCTGGATGGTCTCCGATGCATCGCGGCGTTGCCACCAGTCTTGAGGTGTGGGTGTCCTTGATGAATATGGATACCCCTCCTCCTTTCTTGGTATTATCCGATTTTGGGGCCGAACGCATGATATGAGGTAAAACCCGATAGCACTGGGGTGCTCTCGGAGCCTTGAACCAGGTTTCTGTCACAGCACAGACATCGATGTTCTCCATACTGAGAAGGGCCTCGACTCCGTGCATTTTGAGATTTAGACTTCTGGCATTGAGCAGCATCACCCTTAGTTTTTTCCTTTTATGTTCTAGGGTGGTAGGTTTAGAATTTGAGCCTTGCCTAAAAGGCACTATGGGGTGGCAAGAGCCTTTGCCAATATCCGAATCCCAGGGTGACAGGTGCAAGCCGCCTTGCGAAGCAGCGTGGTTTGTCCAGCATGTCATCCCAGGCAGACAGACACTGATCCCCTTTGAATGACACCAGTGTTTAAGCCAATTGTTAAAGTTGATCATCTTATCTCTGTATTGTGGCATCATTCTTGGTGAAGGTAGGATACTGCTCAAGGTCAGGGTCATACCTGCCTGGGCTACATAATCAGAGAGCTCCTCAATGTCTCTTTTCATGTAGTCCAAGGAGGTACGTCTCAGGTCGTTTACACCAGCGTGGACAATGACTGAGTCATATTTGTACCTGCTGTTGAGAGACTTGAGTGCTTGCGTTATGTGGCGGATTCTAGCCCGACAGGCAGCTTACTGTGACCTTCTCCTTATTCAGTCTGGTGAGCGGGACGCCAGTGTGTCTGACTATGGAGTCACCAATGACAAGTGTGTCTGGCATTGTGTTTGGCCTTAAGGGCTGTGACTGTTTGACACTCTGACTGTGAGGTCTGTGTGTTGCAGGTGTTGTGTTCTGAGGTGGTGGTTGTTTGGGTGTCTGCTTTGGTGGCCTCTGTTGTTTTGGTAAATTTTTGATCAGAGCCTCGAGTATGTCTTTGTGTGTTTATGTGTATGATTTGAGGTTGTAATGGTACTATGTGAGACTGGGTCTATAGTGTGTGTGGTAACCTTCTCCTCCTGACTGGTCTTGCCAGTCCTATGTTGAGAGAGCTCAGCCTCCAGTTTGGCCGTGATAGTTGCATCTCTCGCATGTATTTGTGTTTTGTGGGAGGAGGAGAGGGTTGTTCAGGTACATGAGGCAATTGTAACATTGCCTCAATATTCCCAGGTTCACCAGCTGAGCAGGAGAGGACACAAGCAACTGATCCCTCGACATGCTAGAAGGAATAGACAAAAAAGCTTTAAAAAGATTCCGGGGAAGTGGGTGACCGAAAAATGGGGGGTTGCCTTTTTGGGGTACTATCTATGACAAGAGTGCCGTATCAGGGTAATAAGTACTGTAGGAGCAAGTGCTACGTTTAACAGATAGAGAATATTCTACTTGGAGTCAAGTAGAGATGATCTTTTAATTATAGGATACGCTTGATTAGATCAGTAGTATAGTTCGAGGAAGGTAGTTTTAAGGGAAAATTGAAGAGTGGACTTTAGGTAGCCCGAATAGTTTAAACCTGCTTACCCGGCACTGCCCTAGTGTGCAACAGTGGCAGCTCACAACGCGCTTAACGCTGCGCTTACGCTTTTATACCAGGGGCTGGAAAAGCTAGAAACTGGCCCAAAACGACCAATAAACTACTAGTTACTGGCTGAAACCTCACAAAACTGGACAAAAGGCAGCTCAATGCTTCCCCCTCTCACTGGTAAGCAAGGTAACTTCCTCTCCCCCAAATAAGGCAAGGAAACAGTACACAGGCACTACAACCAAAGCCCAGGAATCAGCAACTCTGAAACTGGACTAAACTAGTAAAGCAGGAAAAACAAGAGATATTTTTTCTTTTTTTTTTCTTTTTTTTTTTTCATTACTCGCTTCAAACAGATGCCCTACACAGACTGTCTCAAAAAACTACAGCTTTACTCCATCGCATATCGCCTACTCAGGGGCAATCTCTGCCTAACATACAAAGCTATGTCAAACCCAGAGCTGTTGGGCATGCTCCACTTAAAGAAATCTTAATCCCTCTGAGCTACACGCTCTAGGGACCTAAACCTTGTCACCACAATAAACAGAACATGCTGGAGGGATAGATTCCTGTCCCAGAGACATCCCATACTCTGGAACAGACTACCTATCTATGTCAAACAGAGCTCCTCATTAGCACTCTTCAAGAAAAATCTTGATGATTCGATGGGAAATGGGAAATTCACCCCAGGGATCACTTCTGTGGCTCTGCTCGACAGGGGCACAGGAAAATTATTTTCTTGGGTGGCGAAAGCTAGGGTACGTTTTTTGGCTAGGCTTATATAGGCCCAAGGGCCAATAGCCTAGTACTTACCTATGAACCTATAAGGCATGCAGTGAAGAATTACTGAAATGGTATAATACAGCTGGTGAGGCAGTTACAAGAGAAAAGTTTTGCCCATAATTTTGCCAGAGTAGGATAAGAGTAATTATGAAATGGAAATAGTTACTGCTGGGGATTCAGTGATGAAGCGTGGAGACTGTCAATGGTTTAAAGCAGTAGGCATTACCTTGGAAAAAACACAACCAATGGTGTACCTCAGGGATCAGTGCGGTGACATCTTCTGTTTGAAAATATTTCTCTGACCTCCAAAAAACTAACCTGACTTATGACCACTGAAATTCCCTGGTGATTTCAACATGGCATAGTTGTCAAATCAACCACTGATACAGTGGCTCAGTAACAAGAACTAAAGAACTAAACTTCACAAACCAATATTATACAGAAAATGGGCTAAAATATAAATGTAATAAAGTATAGCAGTGATGCCTTTGGTTAAAAAAAAAACTTCAAAACTTCCTTCAACCTATAACACAGCTAGAAACTCACTCCATATTGTTGTAACAATGTTGCACCTTTGTCAACAACTCGCTCTCTTTCAATGCCAACACCACATACATCTATAGCATGTACACAAAGTGAAGCATCGGGGCCAGATGAGTACTGTCATTTTGCTGGAGACTCAAAAGACTTTTTTTATGAAAATTAAAAGTATAAAGCTGTCAGAGTTGGCTTTGGCCAGGGATTCAGTCATTACATTACAAGCATGCCATCACATGATAATGGCAAAAGATAGATATATGGAGCAGTGAAAGGGCAGGTGGGCTTTACACATACAGTGCTATTTCATCATGACTGAGGGCCATGGTGGAAGTGGTGACATCACTGAGCATGATCTGAGGGGCTTGGTGTGTATCTTGGAAGTAACAGATCCTGTATTCCTTTGCTTGGAGTGAAGGAAGTGGTTTTATTGTTCATCTAATGCAGTTCAAGTAAATAAGCTAACTTAAAATGACGTACTGGCATTCAGTTTGGCCTTCAAATAGACTGAAAAGATTTCCTAATGTTAAATCGAGGAATCATTGTCAATGCCATGAAAAGCATCTGAACTGCATGTTCCTTGTAGGCATTAGGGGGTAATGTAATGCAGTTCACACAACTTATAACTATGAATGGATGTTACCTTGCAAATTCCCATATACTGTCATGTATTTATGTATGTATTATGCATGCACAACATTTCAAAGAACCCTGCATATTATGCATTGTAGAATCAGAGTTTCTTCTTTATTAGGTAAACTACTGGTGCATGAATTCTTGTATACTGAGAAGTAACATTCCAAAATTGACATGTGGCAAAAAAGTTACAAAGCTTATGAGTTTAAACTACAAAACAAAACAAAAATTCTCAAACTGAAAACAGATTTAGATGAGCAACAGTAAAGTTATTTTCCCCCTCAAAACTCACATTTACTGAAAGTGTATCTTGTCAAGCCCTTAAACCACAAAAGACATGTTGGCATTTATAGTCAAATAGCAAACAGTGAAGTACTAATTAGCAGCTATGTGAAGGATGCAAGGATTTAAAGTTAATCAGCGAAACAAACTTTTGTTTTCACACCAAGAAGTGTTTGCGTAAATCTTTATGCATGTCAACACTTTTTTCAGTGTGAAAATAAAAGTTTGTTTTATAGCATTTAAAAATAATTTTAGCTTCAAAGCTTTCTTCAGGATGTAGAAGATTAATCATACACAGCCATGTTTAGAGCATTAATACTACTGGGTGGGAAGGAGATGGTTATGTCACTTTGGGTTCCAGCTGTAATTATGGTAGGTTAGCATGGATAAGTAAATGTGAATTAAGTTATGCAACTGCCAAACTATTAAATTAACAGTTTGGCAAAAAAATAGCTGTTTTTGAATAGACAGGTCAACTAGACGAATGAGATTGAGTTACAAATTTAGGATGGAAATCAGATTGGTTACATAAAAAAAGAAACCAAAATTAAGACTTGCAAAAGAAGCATGGGAATAAAAAAAGACAGACTAATGATTTGAAGGAAATGTATGATCAAATTTTAACTTTAAATAAAATAAAAAAAATGTAAAATGCCCCTTCAGCCTAACTCAATTAAAAAGAAAAAAAAAAGCTATACAATAAGGTAAGGTAAGTTGAGTTGCTGGAAATTAGAGCCGATGGGTCTAAAATAATGTTGCTAATTTAAGAAGATGAGCAGCTTGGATGGGGAAATATGCCTTTTTTTTAAACTACACTGTACTTCTTTTGTTGAACAGATTTTGCATGGCCCACCTTTAACTTCCAAGCTCCAATATGATTGCTCATCAGTTGGAACTTGAGTTACATTTGCGGTGGCACGGACATTCATGAAGCTCCCAGCTAGCATTATTTATTTAATAAATTTGTTTACCAGGTAATGTTTGTCTGGGCCAGAAGCCCATTTTCAGCAGAGATCTGGGGAGAAATGCTCCTGACTTACAGCAGAGAAGAACTAACATTACTAACAATATTAGCAATATTAATAACGTCTGATATGTAACAGTGTAAATTCAAAAGCAAACAATTTATTATGGTAAAAACATGAAATATGTTTCAAAAACAATGTGTTTGAACATACATTAATTAAAAGGAGATATAAAATATCAAAAATAGTGCCAGGAATGGTACAATGTAAGATCAGTATGCTTGCCTAGGATTTAAGACCACTCTAGCTGCTAAATAGGAGAAATGTAAGAAAACAAATGTAACTTTGAGGAGATAAACAGTATAGCTATTGGGGGGGGGGGGGTGAGCTAGATAGGAGAAGGAGCAGCAATAGGAGAAATACTCGGGGAGCAGGTAGACTTAACCAGGATATGACAGGAGCAGAGGCAGTGATTTGCTAGATGTTCTTTTAGGAAGTGTTTGAACTCATGATACTTAGGGTTTTTTCCTATAGGGTGGGGAAGAATGTTCCAGAGACTGGCAATTTTATAAGAGTAGAGGGAGGAACCTAGAGTGTTGTGGGGTTGGGTAATCTTTAACATTAGTTTGTTTGAGGATCTAAGTGATCTGTGATTTATATTAGGTTGGATTAGGTTAGTAAGTGCGGGGCAGTCATTGGACTGGTGAATTATTTTTTGGGCTATGATCAGTTGATTGAGTGTTAAAAAGTTTGGGAGTTCTAGCCAGTTGAGTTAGAAGAGTACTGAGCAGTGGTGGGTTCTCTGGGGGTGGCCTGTAGTGAACTTGGGAATTTTGTTGTAACTGGATTCTAGACTATTCAGGTCTGCTTTACGTAGGTTGGTAAATATTTGGGATCCATAGAGGAGGGTGGAAAGCAGTTGTGAGTGGGTGGTGGCTAGTCTGGCACTTTCAGTAAGGTATGCTTTGGCTCTATATAGGGTTCGTAGTTTTGTGTGGACCTTTTTGATGGTGAGCGCGATGTGGCTATCAAATCTTAGGTTATCATCTATTGTGACACCTAGAAATTTGGTTTGGCTCCTGGGTTCTATTTTGGTTCTGTTTGAGGAAAGTATTGTTAGAGGGAACTGTCATGCTTTGAGTTTATTTCTGAAAATTATTGTCTTGGTTTTGTTAGGGTTTAGTATGAGTTCATGATCAGTGAGGTATTTTTCTATATCCTGAAAACAAGTTTGCATTTTTGTTTGTAGTTCCTGGGGAGTGGGGGCTGAGCAAATGAGTGTGGAATCATCAGTGTACTGGTTATGGAGGCTAGTTGGGTTGCAGAGCTGAGGTTATTTGTAAAAACTGTAAAGAGAAGGGGGCTAAGTATGGAACCTTGAGGTCGAAATGAGAAAGAAACAGCTTGTCTGGAGAGTATGCTACAGAAGTTATCAGTGAAATGCTTGCCCTGATTTAAAGTAAGTGAAAAGAAATTGAAGCAGAGAATAGATGTAGCTTTGAGTAGTCTTTACCACTGTCTCAGATGGTTTTAAAGTATAAGAAGGGAAATGTCATGCATGCAGGTTAGAGGAGGAAAGGACAGAGTAAAAAATACAGTGTTATTTAGTAGGGGTTGGAGTGAAACAGAAAGGTACAGTTAGAGTGTAATATATGCAGTCCTGTGGGGGGGGGGGGGTTAGCCACACACAGATTAGCTCTATAATGTAGAGCAAATGGCAATGAAAACACCCTAGGCAGCTGCCATTGTCCCTGATCCTGGCAGTACAAGTAAGACAGCTTCTGTCCCCGATGTAGTGCAGCATCAGTGTATTTGGTGTTCTGAGGTATGACCATATATGCATCAGGCAGCTGAAGTGAAACCAGATCTGAGACTATATGAGCTGATCAGAGCATACAGTGCCTAAGTATGCAAAACTGAAGTAGACCACAAAGCAATGGAAACAAAGAAATGTTTCTGCAAAAGGAAAAGCCACATCATGATGGTACTCATGACTAAAAATGGTTCATTGGATTACCAGTCTTACCATTTAACAAATAAGTAAACAAAACAAATAAAAATAAAAAGTATGTTCTTCCTAATAAGCGCTGGTGGTCTGATGTCAAAATCTTTCCATATGACACAGCATGCTGGAACAAGGGGATGTGGTGACCATGTCTAACATTACAATTAAGCAGATAAAAGGGATAATGCTATCAGTGCTACATAGGTTACATCAGGGGATTTAATTAACATAATGTAATATAGTCAACTGGGGAAAGCATGTCTAAGGTAAACAAGTGCTGTGGTATCTGTCAGCTTGCATAACGACATGAAGAAGTGAAAGAGGACCGTAGAGTAGGTCTCTATAGACAGCGACCCTAATTACCCTCTCTCCCTCTGTGTTACTAAAACAGTTTTCTTTATAATGCTCTAGCGTGACACGCTTTCTTCACTTACCAGTATAATGACTGTTAATTTGCTTGAATACAAAACTGTACATTACAATTGTATTTTTGAAAACTATAAAACTGTAAATTGTAACCATTCTCCTCAATAGTGTTTTTTATGGCATTGTCAAATTGTTTACCTCTGTTTTAATTTCTATAGTTTTACACTGTTTTGTTTTAACAACTGGGCAGGCCTGGTAATGGTCCACTGAGAAAAATGTACTGCTCCAAAAAACAAATTTAAATCAATGAATAAAAATAAACAAACTTATCTCAGGTGTTATCCTGTCCACAACTAGCAAGTCATATGGGGCTTTAAATAATGATATAGCAAACTGCAGCACAGAGTTGTGTTTGCTGTGCAATATAGAACTTAAACATAATGTACCAGGTGGAGTCCTGCCACCTTGAAGTTCAAGACCTACTGCAAGAAGTTAAATTAATATTTTACCCAGCCACACACTTTCCCTTTCATTTATTCTTCTATTCTCTTATTGTGACCTATGTGCTTCCTCACTGATATAAAACAACTCAGCACACACACACACACACACACACACACACACACACACACACACACACACACACACACACACACACACACACACACACACACAAATATTTTTCTATTTATTCTTTATGTCTGCTTTTTCTGAGGAACCTGACTGCAGCATATGCACACATTTATATGCATACACCTGTCTACACCAAAATATGTATTCATTTTCCCATTTTTGCAGATCCCTGTCACTTGGCTTCCCTTTCTGCTTTTAGAATAACTAACAACTATACAATCAAGTATGCAATCTCACAGAGGTATGCATACATACATATACATGCACATTCTGAATATGCATGCTTTTTTGCATTTAATTTTGCTTATCCTGTCTGTATTACAATGTTTCAAGCTCCTCACTGAATCTGTATATAGTCAGGTCTATAGGTTCATAGGTGTGTACTAGGCTAATGGCCCTGGAGCCTTTACAAGCCTAGCCCATAGGATTACCCTGACATCATGCCACCTGACCTTAGTTCCCAGTGCCTCTGTTGAGTAGAGCCACTGGAGTGATTCCCAGGATGAATTTTCTATTTCCCATCCACTCATCAAGATTTCTCTTGAAGAGGGCCAGTGAGGTGCTCTGTTTTGACATATAAGAGAAGTCTGTTCCATAGCATGGGCAGTCTTTGGTTTATGAACCTGTCCCTCCAGCTTGTTCTGTTGATTGTGGTATTGAGGTTGAAGTCTCTGGGGCATGTGGTGCGAAGGGATTGGGATATATTTAGATGCAACATTTTTAACAGAGCTGAATCTGACATGGATTTTTAAGTCAAGCAAAGATCACCTCTAAGTAGGTGATATGAGACAGAATAGTTGGAGTCTGAGTCTGTCCATATAGGACAAGTGTTTAAGGCCTAGGATCCTCTTTGTGAGGTACTTTTGTGGCCTCTCCAGTTGTTGCAGTTGTCTAGTGAGGTACATGCCAAATGGGGCATTGTACTCGATGATTGGCCTAATGAGGGAAGAGTAGAGGGAGACAATGACCTCTTTCTTCCTGGATGCAAAACCCTTTGTAATGAGATGTGCCACACTGAAGGACCTTCTAACCACAGTGACAATGTGGTGGTCAAAAGAAAGGTTGCTGTCAGCCTGTGCTCCCAGATCTCTTATAACTCCTTCTGTGTTCAGTGGACTACCATCAATGTGGTAATTCATGGGGACCAGGTTTTTCCCAAAGGGGATGATGACACATTTTTTGGCATTGAGCTTAAGGCCATGGTTCTGACACCAGTCATTGGTCTCTGTGAGTCAGCATCACTTGGGGAATTAATAATAGCTCCCATCTTGCAATCATCTGCAGACTTTGTCAGCCAGAGTCTTTTCATGCTGGCCTGGACTTCAGAGAAGTAGATACCAAACAGGAGAGGACCCAGGACCGAACCCTGTGGGACTCCACTTGTGACAGGTCGGCAGTCTGACTTGGAGTCAGCTACTTTCACTCTGTGGGTTCTATCTGTGAGGTAGTTTGCAACTCACCTTGTGATATAGGGGTTAATGGCTAGCTTAGTGAGTTTTTCTATGACTCCTGGGTGGGGAATAGTATCAAAGGCCTTGGCCAGATCAAGGTAGGCTGTATGAACCACCTTGCCTTCATCCACAGCTCTGGTGACTGATTCAAAGAAGTTGACCAGGTTGAGCAGGCATGATCTACCCTTCACAAAAGCAGACTGGGGTCCAGAGTTTGGAGATTCCCTATATCCTTGTTTATTAGGTCCACGATGATGCGTTACATAGCTTTGCATATCAAACTCGTCAGGCTAATGGACAATAGTTGCCAGGGTCTGTAGTTGCTCCTCCTTTTTGGAGAGGGATGACTGTAGCAGTGCACCATTCGTACAGACAAAGCCTGAGTTGAGGCTGTGATTGAACAGGGCACACAGGTGAGGTGCCAGTTCACTCTGTAGTTCATGTAAAACACAGCCAGGGGTACTGTCAGGTCCCATAGACCCTGTATTCTTGACCTTGGACAGTGCTGTTTTAACCTGTGCAGCAGTAATACTGGGTGCCTGGCGATCTACTGGTATCGTGATTGGCCCTTTGGTGGGGGAGAAAGGGGTAAAGTTGGCACTGAATCTGTCGGCCAGTATATTGGCAATATCTGTTGGCTCAGTATCGCAGGTACCATTGTGCAGTAGCTCAGAGCAAATCTGGGTATTGCTGTGGAGATTCTTTACATAACTATAGAAGGCCTTGTGGTTGTCTTTACTAACTGCTGCAATTCTGTTTTCATAGCTAGCTTTAGAGGATTTGATGAGGGATCTCAACTTTTTGTTGAGGCTGATAAGGGAGTTTTTCCAATCTTGGGACTTCACCTTATTCTGCATCAGTTTCCTCCTTCTGTTGTAGAGTCTGTTTATGGCAGGGGACCACAAGATTGGCTTCCTTTTTTTGGAGGAGTGCATCTTGGTTCTATTGGGTATGGCGAGATCCATGCATTTATGTACATGTTCGTACAGTGCATTTGTGTATGATTCGGTGTTCATGCAACTATTCTCCATTTGCATGGGTGCCATGAAATTAGTCACTTCCATTTTTAGGTGCCCAAAGTTAGCTTTGGAGAAGTTTTTCATGGTGGTTACCTTTGCAGGAGTTGGGAGGGATGTAGATTTCCAAGGTGATTAGTTTGTGGTGTAGAGCAACTGTCACCCCTGTTAGTAATGACCAGGTCAAGGATGTTTCAACCTCTAGTGGGGGTAAGAATGAGCTGGTTGAGGGCATTGGAATTAATGAATTCCAGGAAAAGTTGGGCAATTGTATTGGTACATGAGTAGTTTTCCCAGTTAATGGAGGGGTAGTTGAAGTAGCCCAGTATGAGAGTGTTAGGTTGGACCCTAATATTCCTCAGGGTGCTTAGGAACATGGAGTGGAGTCTTGGGACATGGTTGGTGGCCTATAGCAGGCGACGACCTGAATCGCTGTTTAACCCAATGTTAGCTGCACCCGAAGTATCTCTAATGCGTTATATTGTGCTACCATTCTGGAGGTGTGTGCATCCTTTATGAATATGAAAACACCACCACCTTTGGTCCAATTTCTGGGGCCGAAAGGTGTGGAATGAGTTATAGCCTAGTAGTGCAGGGGTGCTTTCTGCAGCCTTGAACCAGGTCTCTATTACAGCACAAATGCCAATGTTCTCCATTTTAAGAAGTGCTTTGAGCGAGGTGCATTTTGAGATTTAGACGTCTACCATTGAGCAGCATGACCCTCAGATTGCATTTGATTGCAGCTGTTACAATGGTAATTTGGTCTTTGGAATACCACCTAAAAATGGCACTGTGGGGTAGCAAGAGCCTTGGTCAGTATCCGGAAGCACAGGGGTGACAGATGTAGGCCATCTCTAGCAAAACATTGAAGTCTGTCAATCATGTCATCCTAGGCAGACAGATACCGGATCCCCTTTGAATGACACTAGAAACTTAGCCAATTGTTGAAATCAATCATTTTCCGCTTGTGCTGCGGTATCATTCTGGGTGATGGTAGGAGGGTGCTCAGGGCTAGGGACATACCCTCCTATGCTACATAACCCGAAAGCTCCTCTATGTCTCTTTTCATGTAGTCCAGGGAGTATGTCTGAGGTCATTCACACCCACATGTAGAATGACAAAGTCATATTTGTACCTGTTGTTAAGGGACCTGAGTGCGTGCATTATGTGGCAGATCCTGGCACCTGACAGGCAGCTGACTGTTACTTTCTCCTTATTCAGCCTAGTGAGTGGGACATCAGTGTGCCTCACTATCGAGTCACCAATGACTAGTGTGTTGGGCATGCTGTTTTGCCTTAGGGGCTTTGTTTAGGAGAGTTACATGTCTCATGATTAGTGTTGTGTTGTGGTGGTCGAGTGCATTTCAGCTTTGGAGGTCTCTGCTGTTTGGGTAGATTTTTACTGAGAGTCTGATTCAACTATGCTAATTTATTTGCTAATTTAATGCTAATTCAGTTGCTTTGCATTCAGTTCTAGTCACCAATTAGTGGACAGAAATTCCAAATTCAATATAAACTCAAAGCAAAACTCAGTGAAAACACAAAGCACATTCACCAGTTAATTACACAACCAATGAAAGTGCTTCAGAGTAATGCATTAACTTGTGCATACTAACCACAGCACTGCACCCCATAAAAGTACAAAGAAAGTTTACAAGTGTCACACAGTCTATCAAAAGCAATGCCAGCCAGCCCTGTGCAACAAATTTAAAGTAAATAACAGCTCCATGCAAACCATGGACATGCAGTTCATCTGAGGAAGGCCAGGGAATTAACTCTATATATTGCTAAAGTGCCACAGAAACTAACTACCAAATCCAGAACTCATTAATATGGTCTCAAGGAACAACTATGGAAATAACTAAAGAAAATAACTATTCAAATCCACTATCTGTTGCTTTTTTTCTTTCTCTCAATTTAACCAAGTGTCAAATAATTTACAGATTTAATTATTACAATAAAAACGGTCTTCTACTGCATTTATCAGCAAGAAGACAAAGAAAGCTTCCGTGCCTACAGTGTGCACTTTTCCACCACTATACAAAGTAGAGCATGTTAGCTATTGCTGTATCATTGTGCATTTCCACCCCAAAAAGTGATTTTTCCATGAGAAACAACAATGTATAAGCACTATAAATTCTCATTTTGGGACCGAGTTGTAAAATGACAGTGCAATCCTCATGGCAACAGTCCTTAAGATGAATGCTGAAAACGTTCACCCCAAGTTACTGATAATTGTCAAAGTTATTTCTCAATGTTTTATTTAATGGGCTTCCATTATCTCAAGCCAATATTTACGTAGTATACTTTATACTGTAACCACCATCATGAACTATTATATCATAACTGAGATTTCTTTCCAGAAAGGTGATTTTGCACACCAGCTGTGATACAGATGTATAATGACTATTAAATTACCCTTTGTTATGCAGTTTTGCAATGGTAGCACTCCACTATTATGATGATTTTCATTTTTTTATTTGATTTATTGCCATTTGTTTACCAGAATAGGCTGACTGGGCTTGCGGTCCCATTTTCAATGAAGGCCTGGGGAGAAAAGCTCCTTGAAGATAGATTTACAAGATCACTTTACAATGCTACAACCAGTGAATAGCAGAAACAACATTTACAGCACCCCACATTAGGAAGTACATTTTAGTTTCACAAAGGTATATTCATGAATACGGGAGTTCAAATTCATATACATGTCATAGTGTTTTAAGATGGAGTGTTTGAAACATGATGATTCTCTTCCAGATAGGTTCTATTTCATTGCATGGAGTTCCGTTAGAAACAGAAATCTGCCATTGTTTTAAAGAAATACAGCCACAGAAAGGTCATAGTTGGGGAAGAGGCTGCTTGCATGGCACTAGCATATTTGGCGCTACATGTCTACTTTTTAATTATATCATAAGTTTTTTTATTACATTTAATATCTGGCAAATGTGAGAAGCTCTCTATAGCATTAGATGCTTTGAGTTGGATTTTTTAATTTTCTTTTAGTCTTACAGTTTCATTAGCCAGAGCGATAATTAGCTTAGTTTTTTTAAAGGTAGCAAATGAGGCTGTTTTTATTAGTTTTGTAATAATTCTACAATTTTTGTTCCCACATTTCTTTTGAGCAATGCACTCTATACCACATCATAGTATGCTCTGTAGGCCACATTTTGCAATTTTCGTTTGGCACAGACATGAAAATACTTACTCAGTCCCTCCCATTTTATATTAGGGATACTGACTCGGCTGTTCATTTGCTTACCAGGCTCAGATTCACTGGTGGGCACTTATTCATTGTCATTATGAACATCAACTTGCTATACAAGATACTCCCCTCAGTAATGGCTGAACCACTTCAGCATTTTTAGATAAATGCAAACCCATGCAGCTTTATACATATCCATTTACTTGTTTGGTAGAATTAATTTTTTGAAGGCTTTCCTTTAATGAAAGTCCCCCCTTCACCACCACCAAGTCAGCGGTGTACCACGGGGGCAAAAATTGTGTCCAGACTTTGCCAACCTGTTTATGGGATGAAAGAGAATAAATATATTTTTTGCCATAAATGTGCAATACTGTGTGGATATTACTTCTTGCTCAAAGAAGACCTGGTCTTTCTAGGATATGTTTACAGTGGCCCATCCCTCACTCTAGTATGTTGTCAACATGTCATCCTCTGCACTGCACTTCTGGTTATTAAATTGTTGTAACTGCACTGGCATAAAATGTTTTATTATTAAGCCAATGATTTATGCATTATTTATCTTTGTAGCTTTTATCCACTATAGTATGAAGATTTGGCTGCCAATCTTCCAATGTTTTCTTTCAAGGCTGTAAGTGAAGCTGGTGATTTTGCTTAGTAGATATATTTTACACATACCTTTTCTATCAATAGAGGATATCCCCACTGTACAGTAGATATAGCATTCTAGCAAGTCAGAGGCATGTTTCATAACCTTGGAAAAATGTATTTATTTATTTAGTTGATATTTGCTTACTGGGGGTAGTCTAACTGGGCAGGTGCCCATTTTCAGTGGAGGCCCTGGAAGAAATGCTCCATTAGATACAGCAAACAAAACATTTTATAAAACATAAAACACCAACTGAATGAGGGAGCAACCACCCAGCTCAATAAACAGCTGTAAGCACTAAACCAAGAATGAAGAGCCAGCTGTCTGGAAAGTGTAGAAAATATTTTAATAAACCACAAGCATAAAGAAAAACTACCAAACAGTAAAAACAATAGAACAATATAAAATGATGAGAGCTTTTGCACTAAACCCTGGTGCTTCATCAGATATAAAGTTTCCATAAAATATCAGCATTTAAATAATTCCAAATTAGCGCCTCAGGCCACGTGATCTTAAAAAAGGTTTTAAAGGGACATTCTCATTCAATCACTTGCCTCTTGTTGCTTGAAGTAATAGTATCCATTTAATCCCATTTTTTTTTTCAGTATTGAATCACCTCCCCTTAAACTTGGTGAATATACTTCAAGTACAAAGAATTTATTTATTATTATTTTATTTATTTTACATTTGTTAACCAGGTTAGTCCAGCTGAGCATTTAGCTCGTTTTCAGTGGAGACCCGAGGAGAAAAGCTCTGCAGTGAGTATTTACATTTTACTTAACAGTCAGTAAGACAGTTTTTATTTGCAGCTAAACAATTAGTTAGAGAGGTAACATTTACAATAAATTATACAGAAAACAGTTGGGCACAATGTTAGAGATCATACTGCAAAAAACATTTACAATAAATCATACAGGAAAGCAGTAGGGTACAATGTCAGAAGTCTTACCACAAAAACTTAGGTACAATGTCGTGCAAGGAATACAGTGTTCATTATTCCTAAGTGATTATATACAGTATAGGTACAGATGAAGTAGTAAGGTAATGAAGTGGTTAAGCAAAAAGACAGAGAGGTAGATGATTATTAAGGTAGACCATGGAAGAGAAAGGAGGGATGAGGGACAGAAGCTAGGGTTGGGTAGTTTCAGAGGGGATGACTACAGTGGCAGGACCATTTATTTATTAGGCATTTCCGAGTGGCTAGTTTGAAATGCTTTGTTTGGTCACTGGACCTAATTTCTAGGGATAGTTGGTTCCAAGTTGCAGTAGGTTTATAGTTATAGAGTAAACACCCTGTTTTGGTTTTGGGTTTATAGATCTGTAGGAAGTCTTGGTCTGAGCTACGTAGTGTTCTGGTTGGGAAATATTTAGATATAATTGATAGAAGGCTAGGGCAGAAAGATGGTAGCTAGAGGATGGAGTGGATAATTAGCAGTTGATGTAGTAGCAACAAATGAGGGAATTCAAGCCAGTCCAATTGTTTAAGAGATAGGCAATGGTGTGACTTGTAGATTTGGTTTGCAGCAATTCTAGCAACCTTATTATAGGTATTTTCAAGTTTGGTTATGAGTGTAGTGTTAAGATTTGTGTATAATTGACAGCTATAGAGAAGGGTGGGAAGAAGAAATGCAATGGAGAGAGTTATTCTGGATGTATTGGTTAAACGTCTTTTGTTACTGTAAAGGAGTCCCAGTTTCTGGTGAGTCTTTTTGATAGAGGTAGTGATTTGGAGGTCAAATTTAAGCTGATTGTCTATTATGACTCCCAGCAGTTTAGTGCTAGGGTCAGCAGTAATGACAGTGTTATTGCTAGATAGGATGGAAAATGTAATTTTGAGATTGATGAGGTTTTTTGGGAGGAAGAGCAGGAACTTAGTTTTCTTAGGGTTGAGAATTAATTTGTTATCACAAAGCCATGTCTCTATGGTGTTGAAAGATGCTTGGGTAGTAGAGTGGAGGTCAGATGGATTGTCAGCAATGGTGATGACTGTTGAATTATCAGCATATTGTACAAGTGTAGAGTTGGGACAAGAAGCATAAAGTAGGTTGGTGAAAATATTGAAGAGCAGTGGCCCAAGTATGGATCCTTGGGGGACACCCATTGGGACACTTGGGGGGGTAGAGCAGAGTGCCATTTAACAGCTTGCTGGTGGTTAGAGAGATAGCTGGAAAACCAGGATATGGTGGGAGGAAAGAATCTTAAGTGAGAGAGTTTGTTTAGGAGGAGGGGATGGGAGACAGTATCAAAGGCTTTAGACAGGTCGAGGAACAGACACAAAACTACTTTATTATTGTCACGGTCCAGTGATACAGTATTGATGAAGGATATTAGTGCGATTGTAGTACTGTGTTTGGGATGAAATACATGTTGTATGTGTGTTAGAAGGTTCTGTTGGAGAAGGTAATGCATTATCTCCTTGGCCACATGCTTACCCAGCACATTTTTGGTATCACATCTATTCATACTGTAGAGATGGTCTTTAATTCTGTCCCTAAAACAACAATTTGTCTTACCTGCATAATAGCTGTGACATACATCACAGCATGCAAAAAATTATACTTCTGACCTGTAAATGGATGTATAAAATAATCACCTTCACTGATATATTTACAGACATTACATCTTCCACATTTAAAAGTCTCTTTGGGACATTTCTTAAGTCCATTGCCTTTTAGAAGAGGTTTATAGCATGGCATTGTTGGGCACTGGGCTGGCAACTCAACACCATAAAACTCCACTGCCAATCCTTAGCGGACAGGTGATCTGCTGTGGCAACTCCTAACTGGGAAAAGCCGAAAGAAGAAGAATAAGATTCTCTATAGTTAAAATTTGTATAGGAAAATTTTGGTTCATTACCAACAATTTCTTTAAGTTTAGCATCTGACATAAGTGTACTCCAGTGTTTTTTAATAATATCACACACATGATGCATATTATTAGAATAGCTCAAACACAACATCACAGAATCAGTATTAATGGTCTTATGCGTGAAATGATCACTAGCTTCATTACAAAAATGGTTTAGCTCTCGTCTGACGACAAGATAAAACATGTCAAGTTTAAAGTGCAGCTTTTGAACATACATATGAATGCATAATATACATAAAAATAGCTAAAACAACATGGTGTAAAGTATTGCAGAGGGTTAAAGATAGTAGATTATTTATTTGTTATGTAGAACCAAGGATGAGAAATAGGTTGAGAATAGGTGGAGTAAGTGGAGAGTCCAGAGAGAGAGAGTAGGATATAATAATGAGGGAAGTAGCAAGTGAGATGAGTAAGGATTGCATCAGACAGAGAGAATAAACATCTTTTAAGGAAGCAATAAAGGTAGAAGTGTGAATTCTACAGAGCAGGGGGATGATAATCAGCCAGGTGGCAGACAAGAGCAGAGCCAGGAGCTAGTTAGGTGTGCATTTAGAAGTATTTTGAACTGTGAGGCATTAGCAGTGGTTAGGATTTGCTGGGGGGTCAAGTTCCAATTCCTGAAGATCCAGCTGGAGTAAAGAGAATCTCCAAAACTGTTATTAGCTTTTGTGACTTGTAGTAGAAATCTGTCAGAGGATCTGAGGTGCCTTTTGTTAGATTGAGGATGTAGGAGGTTATAGAGTGCTGGACACTTGTTGGGTTGGTATACTATATTATGGGCCATTGTAAGTTGGGTGTATATTAGGATATTGGGTAACTGTAGCCAGTTTAGTTGGCTTTGGGCAGTGCAGTGATAGGATCTATATGGTGACTTACTAGCAAATTTAGCAATCTTGTTATAACAAATGCCTAAGTTTTGCTAGATCTATTTTCTTCAAGTTGGTGAGGATGGGAGAGGCATAAAGTAATACAGAGAGTAGGTGACTCCTGGATTGTCTTGTGGAGTCAGTGAGGAAGAGTTTGATTCTGTACAGAAAGCTTAGTTTTATATGAATTCTTTAATAATAAGGGACAGGTATTTATCAAATTTCATACTACCAATTGTGACACAGAGTTGCTTAATATGTGATACAGGCTCTACCGTGGTATTATTGGATGAATATATTATAAAGATGGATAGGAGGTTGAGGTTTTTTTGTCTGAAAAGACCATAAGTTTACTTTTATTGGCATTGAAAATTAATTGAGAGTCAGAGAGCCATGATTCTACTGCTGAGAGGGATTTGTGGGTTATATGTTGGAGTTGAGAGAGTGAGGGTGCTGCACAGATGAGTGTGGAGTCATCTGCGTATTTTATGATTGTGGTGAGGTGGATAGCAGTATGGAGCTTGTTGGTGAAGATAATAAATAGGACAGGACCTAGAATTGAGCCCTGTGGAATGCCTAATGTGACAGGTAGCAGAGACGAGTAATCACATTGCCATTTGACAGACTGTTGTCGATCAGATAGGTAGTTCTGGAATCATGCAAGGGCAGAATTTGTCAGTTTTAGAGTTGAGAGTTCATTGAGGAGTTTTTGATGGGAGACCATATCAAATGCTTTGGGCATGTCTAGGAAGATGGAGGAGACTAGCTGACCACTGTATCTAAACTGGATAATTGTGTTTCTGAAACTCAGAAGGGATGTAGTGGTACTATGCCTGGGTCGGAAGCCATGTTGGGAATTGGTTAGAAGCTTATTTGATAGTAAGTAATTCATAAGCTGGAAATGGATGCATTTTTCTAAAATGTTCAATAGAGGAGAGAGAATTGCGACTGGTCTGTAGTTAGAAAGGCCTGTGGAGGACCAACCTTTATGTAGTGGAATAATACAAAATATTTTCCAGAGTTTGGGGGTGTGCCGTTCTATTATGGAGCAATTGACCAGCATAGAGGCTGGGTAAGAGATAGCGTCAGTACCAAATTTGAAGTACTCAGAAGTATAATTATCAGCAGTGAGAGATGTGGGTTTAAGTTTGTTGAGCATTTTTTTTTATGGTGCCGGTTTGTACAAGCTGAAAGGAGAAGGCATTGGTTGTTTCCTTGGGAGCATTGGGAATGGTTAGAGGAGCATTGCTGTTATTTTTGGTTAGAGATAATATGGCATCTGTAAAGTAAGTATTAAATTGAGTAGCTATACTGTCCATAGTATGTCCATAGTATTTGTAGTGGTAGGTGTTGGGGGCAGTGAATGACTGGATTGTAGTAGCTGTTTTATAGTAGCCCAGAACTTTTTGGGATTGTTTTGGTATTTTTGTTGGGTTGCAGTATAATAGGATTTTTTGTCATTCTTGACCTGCTTCTTGGCTTTAGTTCTCAGTTGCCAATAATAATCTAGGGTGGCTTGATTTTTGTTGGACTGATATGGTGGCCAAGCTTTGTCTCTGGTTTTAAGTAACTGTTGGGTTTCTTTAGTTAGACAGGGGGCATAGTTTGATTTTTTTCTAATACTTTCTAGAGGCGCCTGGCTGCAGTGGTGCAGCAGTTAGGGTTGTCACCTCACAGCAGGATGGTGTGTGTGTGTGTGTGTGTGTGTGTGTGTGTGTGTGTGTGTGTGTGTGTGTGTGTGTGTGTGTGTGTGTGTGTGTGTGTGTGTGTGTGTGTGTGTGTCTTCTGTGAAGGTTTGGTCCTGGGCTGGCAACACGCACTTTAAAAACCCCACTGCCAAAGAATCTGCAGACTGGTGATCCACTGTGGCAACCCCTAACGGGAGAAGCTGAAAGACATTGCTTACTTTTAGGATGTGCCTGGCTGTTTAACATGTCTAGAAATGTATTATTAAAGTACAATATGTCAGCATCTAGGTGAAGTACTGTAAGAGTGGTTCAGTCAGTATGCTGGAGGGTGGATATAAATGTCTGAGTAGAAAAGTTTATTTCTGCTGCATGTTTATCTGGGTCTACTTCACAAACCCAAAATACCATATAGCTGACTTTTAAATAACTAAGACTACATCACCGAAATTTCAAAACACTGAAACATCAAATACCTGGCTTTCATTTGACTAACCATATAAGGCATCAACTGTGTTCCCTGCACAGCTCTAAAGCTGTCCTGTACTGAGATGAATATTCAGTAGGACTTTTTAAATTAAAAAACAACTACTGAATTCAAAATTAAATGTTGATGCAGGGGGGCTGCATCCCCCAAACCCACTGCACATTAAGTAGTCCAACTCCAAGATCGCACTACAGCGTGGTAATGAGTAGATTTCCTGTTCCGTTTACCTTGAACTGTCAGCATTTCAAATGTTCAATTGGTAATGTGAAGTTTCACACATGTGAAACTTCGGTGTTCTGGTCTCGGTTTTCTAAAAGTCCATTACATGATATTTCGGTCTACTGAACTAGACCCGTTTGCCTATATACGGTATGTTTGGGGGCATGTAGATGTTGTCTGAGCAGGTAGGTTAGTAGATATCACTGATACTATCTGGGAGGCAACCTGACTGGTAGGCAGTTGAGGGTGTATGGGTTAAAATGCAATCTAGTATTGACTGTCTGTTGGTGTATTTGTTGATTCCGGATGGGGATTGTATTAACTGAGAGAATCTGTACAAGTTAATGACATTTGTGGGATTATCTGAGATACAAGTTATCCAGTCTGTATTCAAGTCCCCCATTAATATGGTTTCCTGAGGAAATATGAAGCATGACCAGTGGAGGAAGTCCTCAAGTATGGTGGGGTTGTTTCCAGGAGGGATGTAGATTGTTATAACAATTATGCATTTTTTGGGGTCAAGTCCAAGTTGAGTTAATAATAGCTCAGTATTATTGAATTGAGAAGAGTTTGGTTCTAAATATTCAAGTCTGAGTGTGTTTTTATAAACAACAGCTATGCCTCTACAGTGTAGCTATAATTTATAAAAACACACTCAAGCTTGAATACCTAGAACCAAACTCCCCTAACTCATAGGGAGGAAACTCCTGGCCATTTGATGTATATTACATTTATGCTGTCATTTAATCACAGTAACACTTCTCTTTAAAGTTTTTGCCACTAAAAGCTTCTCCATTTTAATTTGATCATAAGATTGCAGGGTTATTAGGCTACTGGCCCTATGGCCCTTACAAGCCTAGTCAAGTTCTACCCTTATTTCCATGATCAGCACCAATTGCCCTTGTCCAAGAAGGACACAGGTGGAACTCCCATGGTGAATTTATGGTTACCCATCCAGTTGTCCAGATTGCATTTGAAGAGGGCCAATGCGGTTCTCTGTTTGACATGCAGTGGGAATCCATTGCAAAGTTGTGGTAACCTCTGGGAGACAAATCTGTCCCTCCAGTAGGTTCTATTAATGTCACATACCAGGTTAAGGTCTTTATCCGTGGTGGTGGTGCTGCGGTAGCGTTGTCACCTCACAGTAAGACGCTGTCCGGTTTGATTCTCAGCTAGAGCGTCTTCTGCATGGAGACATGCATGAATGGGCCTACCTTCTTTGAAGGTTGTGCATCAGGGCTGGCAACTCGGCACGTAAAAATCAACTGACAATCATTAGCGGACCGGAGTTCCGCTGTGGCGACCCCTAACCGGGAAAAAGCCGAAAGACACATACATACCAGGTTAAGGTCTTTAGAGCAAGTAACTCATGTACAATTTGACTTGTGGATATGCTGTATTTCCAATAAAGCAAAAGTCAAAGATTGCCCTATATGGAAGGCATAGATTGCCTCTGACAAGTCTGTATGAAACAGAATAAAGTGACAGTGATTTCAGATAATCCACATAGGGCAGATGCTGGAGACCTTGAATTTTCCTTGTGAAGACCCTTTATGGTCTCTCCAATTGCTGCAGATGCCAATATCATTGCTTTACATTCACTGTCTATTTCTGTCTACTATGGACAGGCCACCACATGGAAATTCCTGGTGAGAGGCAGTCAGCACTTACACAGCCCTAGCCACACCTTATAACCTAGCATCAAAAATTGCACTAAAATGTGTTGCTACACCTATGGGGTTACCTCTAGCACCCTGCCAATTAGAGGGTAAACAGATATAGTTTGTATGACTAGATAGTTCTCATATACTCCTAGTAATGTTATATGCTTTAATGTTTTTAGGAAATGTGTTAATATTTATGTTGGAGAAATGCGGAGGCAAGGGGTTACCATTGCAGGGAGCACTGTAGGACATTCATTAATACAGATACAGTCAAATGCAACATATTCCACTTTGTCAACAAGTCAGTGCACTAGTGATCAGACTGTTCTCCATCTGAGATTAAGGGCACTTGCCACAGTAAAAGTGAGGAACCATAGTGTATTGTTCACGTTTGCACCCTGCAACCCTTCAAGTTTCAGTGCCATGGCAGGTTAATTATTTTCAACACTTATCCACAGTCAGATATTTTTCTTCATAGATATTTCTGATTTAATATTTAACCCACACTCTTCTACAGGTTCCCAAACTAGTCCACATCTGGCAAAAGCTTGCTACTGTTTGAACACATTTCCATAATCTCTTGTATTTTGGGTAGATTAAGTCATCTACAAGTCAGTGTGTGTTTTTGCCCCAGCACAGTAATCTTAGGAAATCTTTTGTGTAGGTCGTTCTGTTCAGTCACAGTATTTGTGATGCAATTACAACATGTAACTTAAGGTACGATGGTTTTACTTTCATAATCTCTGTTTCAGTAAAAGGCTGAAATAGACTTTTCCAATGTAATTATATGTTGCATTCAAACTAAAGTCTTAGTTTAAATGTTTATCCTCAATTTCTGAGTAAGCCCTTTCTCACCTTTCTGCATTCTTGTCTAACTGTGTTAAATAGGTCATTATGTAGGCCTAAGCAGACAATGGGGTCATTTCACAACTATTATCATCCTTTTGTTTTCTTTTGAGCCTCTTGTTATTCTAACATCATCTCTGTTTTTATCAATGTACTTCCTCATCTTCTCCTGTGTGTGTGTGTGTGTGTGTGTGTGTGTGTGTGTGTGTGTGTGCGTGTGTGTGTGTGTGTGTGTGTGTGTGTGTGTGTGTTTCTCTGTCCAAACTTTTGTTTAGTTGAAGTCATTTGTGAAGAAAACCATGTCAAAATGTCAATACTAACATTTATTTGCTGTCTGCTGCAAATATTGCTATGAGGTATGCCTTCTTTTCCGGTGTCTAAATTAGCATTAATTACTGACACATGAAACAGTACAGGGCATAGGATACCAGAAAGCACTACAAAAGTCTTACAATCACTCGATTATCAAAATAATCACTGTTGTACATCTGTAGTTGTTCTTGTTTTGTATCACATGCATGTACTTTCAGATATTATAACAGTTTTCCTCAATATTTAGAGGGAACTGTCAAAATAATTTTGTTCCTAAAATAACAGAGTGTCATTTAAGATGGGAAGAAGCTGTCTAGATCAGGACTGCCCTGTTAAAAGATCAAATGATCCCCCTAGTGTGCCTTCTTTCCAAGTTCCATATTGAAGGAACACCTTGATATTTATTAATTATTTATACATCTGTTCACTTATGAATTTACTTATGTATTTGGACTTTAAGCATAACTCAGCCACTAGTATAACATTTTTTCTTTATAACATAATAAGCATTGTGTTATGTGTATGCTCATCTTTGAGTTGGCAACTACCCTCTAATAAAATAAAATAAAATAATATGTATACAATCGTGCCACTGGTTTACTAACCAGGAAGATTTGTGCAAATGTTCTTAGCAAGGCAGAAGTGACATCCTCCTGTTATGGCATTAACTCATATTCATTTACTTGGAACCTTTGCTATGTATTTAGGATGGAATATACATGAGAAATGGCTATAGCATTTCTAACTCAATTTGAGTAGTTTAACAAAGGCTAGCAAGCTTAGCAGTAGGCCTGCTGCTAAATGAAAATAAGCATATTAAGAAATGACTTTACTTTTAACATTCCCTGGTTAAGATATCACATAATGACTATACAAAGTTTCCCCTGATTCAGAAATAACATATCCAGGAGCGGCCTTAGGTCAGCTGGTGCCCTAGGCAAAAGGGCATCATGGCGCCCCCCATAACACCACCTGGTGCCCCCATCCTGGTCTACCTACACCAAATAAATAGTGGAAAAGTGCCCCTACTAGAGCGGCACCCTAGGCGGCCACCTAGTTGGCCTATGCCTAAGGCCGGCTATGAACATATCCCCAAAACAATGTGTCACAGTATTTGTTTGATGCAATGCACATGTTTCCTAAATACTAAAAAGACCTATGGCTGATGAGGAAGTGATGTTTTGCTCTCACCCAGCCATCCTACGACCTCCTAACTAAAGTCAGGGCTAATGGATAAAGCTCAAGAATTAGTTTCGGACATTGTAAATGATCATGGGACATGCTAAGGCTTTCCTGAACTGTATGGGCAGCTTTGGATCAACAAAACCTGCAGTGGATTTGAAATACAGCTCGCTGTACCTTGACACATAGCCTGGATCACAAACTCCGTATTCTGATTTGTTGATACAAGCATAGCCTGCCACTGGTCCACAGCATTCTACTTAGTAGGGACATAGGTCCCTAAAACTCTGCCAGCAATGTAATACAAGTTCTGCAATCTTTGCTGCTACCCTATTCCCTATCTGTCTGTGTCTGCCTGTGTATACTTATCTATCTACATTTGCTAACTAGGTAGGTGAATTGAACCATTTCAAGTGATGACCCAGGTTACAGGGCAAGAAAAGTATAAAATGAAGACTAAACAAGTTACACACAAAGAGATACCTCATCTTTATCTCTCTTCATCTATCAGTTTAATTCGTAAATTTATTTCTAATCCACATTAACCCTATACTATCACATAATTATGACTTCAAATTCCTGCTTGTATTCCCAGCACCTCCCAGCACCTCCCTCATAACATGCCCTGCTTCTGCCCTGAGCTGTGCTACCATCTCTTTTCTTCCTCTCCATTTCACTTTCTTGTGTTCTCTTCTAGACATCTGTCCCTCTGTATTTTCAGTTCTGCTAACATCATGCCTTTTTAGCTCTGTCTTGTAGAATCCCCAACTGTCCTTCAATCCCTCCCTCTTTATTATACTATTCTTCCACTGTCCTTCCTCCAGTTGTATTCCTACTATTCCTTTAATCTTTGCAGTTCTCCCAACTTTCTCTTGTCATGTGGCAGCTCAGTCTTCATGCTGGTTATTACTAAAGCAACAAAGAGATGCTATGCAAACTGAAAAATGTTCTGTAAGGAGAATATAAACAATATGCAAATACATTATTTGCCCACTTACTGTATAGTGGAATAATGATATGATTACATTATTTGCCCCTTACTGTATAGTGGAATAATGATATGATTACATTATTTGCCCACTTACTGTATAGTGGAATAATGATATGATTACATTATTTGCCCCTTACTGTATAGTGGAATAATGATATGATTACATTATTTGTCCCTTACTGTATAGTGGAATAATGATATGATTACATTATTTGCCCCTTACTGTATAGTGGGATAATGATATGATTTAATGGGTTTGGATTTCTACTTCTAGATCACCAGTACTGAGAGCAAAGGTACTGAGCATAGCCCTTTAAATGCCATGGGTAGGTATTGCATTTCCTTTGCATGTGAATTATTACACAGTAATGCAAATACAGAATGATTAATAACTTATCTTTAACACACACAATATACTCTTATGTTTAGATGGATTTTAGGTTCATGGGTTGTTACCAAGCATGCAGTCCAGAAGACCATTTAGGAGCCCAGCCCAAATTCCTGAATGCCCCATAACAGCTGATTAACTGACTTTATCAAAGTTATACAGCAGGCAAATGAAGAAAGAGGGACTCAAACCCTGTACCACAGTAAGACGCTTGCTACCAGCTCATAGTCTTAATCCTCTGTGCTAACTGCTAGATGACAATATCAACCCTCTAGGGGACTTGAAGCCAAAACATTCAGCCCCTATAACCTCAACGGCAATACGTTTGCATGCTGAGTCATGTCAGGAATCTTCTTGTCAGACTTTTGAAAATGAGTTCTGCCCAGGTAGACTAACTAACTCAGCAAAATAAATTAACAAAAAATAACTCCCCCTCCCCAAAAAAAAGTTCATTTTGTACAGCAGCAACAACAGAAGCTGTCTATTGTAACCTAAGAGCTCCTGTAAAACAGATGATGGTAAACAGCCCAAAATCAAAGTGGCCAGCTTCACAGAGCTGATCTGATCGGAAATTTCAATAAATCAGCATTGAGTGTGATGCTGTTGTAGCATCACATGTACTATTGTTACCCTGGATGGTGCAGTGGTGCAGCAATTTGCATTCTCGCCTCACAGCAAGAGGTTCTCTGGTTCAATTCTCGGCTGGGGTGCCTTCTGTGCAGAGTCTGCATGCCCTCCCTGCATTCATGTGGATTTCCTCCAGGTGCTGCGGTTTCTTCCCACATTACAAAGACATGCATCTGGACCATTTCTCCCTGGGCCTCCTCTGAAAATTGGCTTGTTCCACGTCGGAATTTCCCAGTAAACAAATTTTAAATAAATAAATAAAATAAAATAGCACTGCTGGTCAGGCAAACATAAAGATATGAATGAATACCATGGCCAGATCATTGTTGATGTGTAGCACCTTGACGGCTGCATACATAGGCTAGCATCCACATATAGTAGGAAGAGCAATATCCCTAACAACAACAGCATAATGGAAGCCAAACACAGGAAAGCAACAACAAGGACACAAAACCACATACTCCTATAACCTTTAGAAATGTGACAGGATGCTGAAGTCCCAGAAGTGGAAATGAAAACATGTAATATATAATTATACCTTTGACCTGGAGAAGTCTCGCAATGGCATGGAGTACTAGGGCTGCAAAAGAAAAATGCGTAAGACCTATACAGGATGGCATTTGTATCAAAGACCATATCATAGATTAAGGATCAAGCACAGATGTGCAAGTGACAAACCAAAACAGCTACAACATAAAGTGTTGCAGGACATCAAGACAGATGTGGCACAAGCTATGCCCTGCACATGCACCCTGAAAATAAGTATAGCCTAGAATTACAGCGTGGCAACCAAAGGTAAGGAGGAGAAGCCAGGCTGCATCAGTCCAGAATCCCCTAAAGTTCAGACAGTCTCATGTGAAAGAGCAGAAACAAGGACATACATAAGTATTCTCTCCATGACAATAACAATAAACATCACTGATATATCTAGTTCCTCTCTGTTATTTGTTGATGGGAAGTTTCCTATAAAAGTTGCTTTCAACTATCAGCTGCTCTCCATGTACAACATCACAGCAGCTACATGCCACCGTTGTAGAACAATGCACTTACGTGGTGAACAAATAGTAAATAAATAATAAATTGCACCTTCAATTTTGCTTAAACTTATACAGTTTAGCAGAGACAACTGACTTCTGATCGTCTTTTTTGATTGTATATCCTGAATACCTGATGCCTCACTAATACGCTTTGAGTGTTACTAATGTAAAACTTGACTATATTTCCTTTTTATGTATTTGTTTATTTACCTTGTTACTGTGAAAATGGTCTTTGAAACAGATGTACTTGGTTAACAAATAAATAAATAATATGGTTGCATTCTTTATGACATAGCAGTAGCTCTGAGATCTCAGAGGCAGAGTATAGCAGTGTGAGAAGTGACCTCATTTCAAAGCAGCTGTTTTTACTTTAGATGTTGCACCTATGACATTTCAATAAGCATTTTACTTCTTGTTAGTGCAGCAAGCATTAAGTAGAAAAGTACGATTGTACTATGTGCCACCATCAGCCAGGGTCACAGCTATCTCACACGTTCTTTCCCACATTATAACTGACATAAATCAGAATCTAACCAAATTAGTACAAATCACAAACACCTGCATGACGGTTATACTACTGTCCAATTTGCTCCTCATTAACTGTGGTGCATTGCCAGATGATATTTTAAGTGCAGCAGTTCAGAATTATGAGGTAATTCATCTCTACCAGAAATGTATTAATGTCAGTCATACTTCATACAAATGCCACAAAATTAAGCAACTCTCCATTAATAAGAAGTAATCTAGAACAACACTGCTACAGACAATTAGTATGTATCAATAACCATTAGTACACCCTACTTAAACAAAAATTTATGTATAGAACATTTCCATTTCTGATAAACACAGCGTCTGCAGTTAACACATGAGCTAGTATTCCCCACTTATAATCCTAAACCAGTGTTAAAGGGCCATAATCTTAAGGTTGTGCCCTGTATTGGTACACAACTTATGGCAATTTACATAATATTCAAAGGTGTTGCATAAGTTAATTATACTGAGATTGGGATAAGCACTTTTTGTGTAACAGCTAAGTCTATCTGAGATAACGTATGACAAAAGAATCATCATAAAGAAAAGGTTCATAAAACAGGTATTTTGAAACTGAAAGGTGAAGTACTCAGGCAAGTCTTAAAAAGAGACATTTTTAAACTAAAAACAAGAAAGTAATACAACTGTTAACATTAAAGAAGCTGTTTTGAGAAAAATACAAAAATGAAAAGTCAGTATGTCAAGGCATGCAACATAATGCAATACTGATATTGCCTATAATTCTGTTCCCCATGATCTAACTTAAAAAACAGAAAGAAAAAGGAGGGTTGCAACTATCCAGTACTCTGGCAAGCTAAAGAATTGTGTCAGAATATTTCATGGCACAAAATGTCAAATGTCATTTGGTTCAGAATGCTAATATTTTTATTAAGTCTGATAATTGTAAGCACATATTTATGTTGTGTAGTGTCTGAAAATGTATAGAAACAGGAAAAAATTGAAATAATTCAGTCATCACAGAAATTATTCCCCAGAATATGCATATGATCCAGTATAGGTGAATTATAACAAACACAAAGGCCTTATTGATGCGCTAGATACAGTCTCCTAGAGTTGGAATATGCATTCAATCTATGACTCTATCTATGTATATATCAGCTCCAGATCTAATGTTTACAAATACACATCAGAGATGTCTGCAGACCAAGATACTAACCAACGCCTTAAGTGAACAATCAGTAGTTAAATCCTTCTTACCCTTCCATGCCCCTAAATATCCCTCACGAATAATTTCAAGTAATTCCTTTCCAAGATGCAAGCTACGTGAGCTCAATACTCTACTCAGCACTATAGATCGTTCCATCATTTACAATCTGACCATTTCCTTCACAACTTCAGACATTTTCTTTTTCTTGCTTACATTTATTCAAAATGGTCTGTGTCCGTGGACAAAAAGAAACACTGGAGCACAGCTATGTCCTTGGCTATCTAGAGAGATTAAGAAGAAAAGGAGATTCGTATATGATACATAGAAAGCCTGGATGATGGACCCTTATAATGCATACCTACAGCAAACTTACATTTATCTTAGAAAAGAAATACAACTTACAACTAACTCAGGCTAAGCTGCTTATCTTAGAGAGAAACAAAAAGAAAAATGGTCTAAACCCTAGAAGTTCTGGGATGAAAAAAAAAACAATGATCCAGCTCTGGGTTTACTGTTACCTATAAGGTCTGTTACATAAATGGGAGGATTATTAGGTAATTTCTTGGATCCATCTGACAACAATCTAACTATCATGAAACCTTCAGTCTCTCCTCCTTTACCAATAATTATGCACACCTCTTACAGAGCCACATTAGCAACATAACTAACAACTTTACTCCACAAGATCCCCCAGTAGGCAATCTGGACAACACATCTACCACTCCATTTTACCCCTAGAATCCTATGCTGCTACCTTCCATTTTATACAAATAAATGTTACTCAGTCTAAACTTGACCTTTCCATTGAACTGCCACACCTAAACTGGTCATGTAAGCAGATAATATACGTCTCGTATAATCCAGCAATAACCATAGCAACCTTAAAAGCAACTACAAAAGGACTTCACCCAATTATGGAAGTTGTCATAGTCCAACAGACTGCACATTAACAACAAGAAGACAAATGTTATGGATTTCTCTACACCCAAGAAATTACCTAATACTCCTTCTATTCTTGTAACGGATGTTATATTCAACAGTAAACCCAGAGCTGGATAATGGCCAAATGGGGTGCTAGGCAGGATAATGGACCAGGCCTCCCTCCCCCAGTTATTTCAATGGCCCATTATTTGTCTCTTTTTCTCTCTCCCCAGTTACCATAAATACTGTTCAAAACTGTCAGCGTGCAAGCGTGCATTCTATTTTCTTCTTTACTTATGAAATAATTAGTATGGATTTAATTTAAAACTTAATTTATTTATCCTTTGTTGATCAGTTTAGTTCCACTTGGCTAGTAGCCTCTCTTCAGGGGAGACCCGAGGTGGTATTTATACTACTCGGGGAAATTTGTCCAAGGTACTGGTGAATTTCCCCTACTCTTTTCAATAGGTCCCATGAGATCATTTACATCCACCTGAGATTATCACCACCTCAGGCAGATGCAGCCTCAGATTTGACATCTCATTGAAGGATGGCATACTCAAGAGTGCTGTCCCCCCATAGTGCACTGCAGTGTCAGCAATCCATCTACTTGGTGTAGGAGTAGAATCAACAGTATTCTGCACCAAAGGCAAGTGTGCTATCTGTTGTGTCACTAACACTGATTCCACATTTTCTAGCACAAACAGTGATAGCCATTTGCTAAACAAAAGAAAACAAAAACAAAACAGTTGCACTTTGAAAACAGATTTAGGATGAGCAACAATAAACTTGTGTATCCTTGAAGCTCACATTCATTGAAAATATACTTGGGCAGTGGCAGGTTAATGTACCTTGGTTCCTGGGCTATTTTCAAACCATGGGTGCCCTGCACACATTTTTAGGGCAATGTAGAAATGCAAGTCTTTGATTCACCTTCCTAATTGTTTTAAATTTATTTTTTTTAATACAGCAACATCTGTACGGTGCATCTTAAATTTATAGTTTTGAACATTTTTTCCCATGAAGCAGTGAAACAAAATGCACAAACCAATAATGACAAAAGTACCCATTTCAGAACATTTAAACAAGGTCAAATTATTTACAGTAATTTTCAGGGATTTATCAAAAGGTCTGGCAGTTGGTTTAGTGAATTAAGGCTCTTGCCTCCTGTAGTCAAGCTACTGGGTTTGAGCCTGAGCAAGGTACATAGTTAACTAAACTACTCTGTCTACCTAGGGTATTTTAAGCACACAGACCCACAGACCCACAGACCCACAGACACACACACACACACACACACACACACACACACACACACACACACACACACACACACACACACACACACACACACACACACACACACACACACACACACACACACACACACACACCTGCATGCAAATAGTTGCTCTAAATCATTAGGTTCACTTGTTCCAGTAATACTAGGTTTGTGCTGCATGTGTGCATCTCATTGGTTGGAAAAAAGCAATCAAATATGCATGCGTGAAGATTAATGCTGAGAGGAAACAAAGTGACAGCAAAATCCAGTATGCATTCATACACAGTAGGAAAACTTTAATGTTATGTCCCCCAAACATCACATGCAGGATAGCACAGGGATCAGGGTGTCCAAGGGGTGAGAGTTCTGAGACAACAAATATTATGTTTTTCTCTACACATTGGAATGGATCCAGCCATGAATCTCATAGCCCTGAGAATCTGCCTTGCAGTGCAATGAGGCACTAATTAGAGGGTTTAGAAGAGTGTCTATATTACATAATCTATCTTTTAAAAGTTTGAATATCATATGGTCGACACCATATGATTAAACTTTCAAAAGTTCGAAAATGTAATAAAAAAAATAAACCAAAGAAAAAAACCTACCTGAACGGTTTAAGCAGGGGGGCAAGCCCCCCTGCACCCCCAAACCCCCCGTTCTTTAAATATACCAACTCCAAGATTGTACTGCTCAGAAAAAAGGAAATCTTCCCATTCTGCACTGTATGGAGATCTCTGTTGAAATGTTCGAACTTTTAAAAGTTCGATCATATGGTGTTAACCATATGATGTTCGAATTTTTAAGAGTTTGACAACGTGATATAGACCCTTCAGAAGATGCTTTTCCAGGCTAAAGACTGCTCCCTGAAGAAAAGAGGCCCTCACACTGCTTGTACTTAGCCTCTAACTCAGGAAGACTAGGTCAAGACTGGGAATGAGATGAGATTTCTCAAAATTGATGGTTAATCCCAGATTAGTTAGGAGCCGTACAATAAGGTGTAGATGTTAGAGGAGAGTATCTGGGGACAGGGCCTGAATCAACAGAATCAAAGTAATTGAAAATCTGAATTCTTAGAGTGTGACAGAAAGCCACCACTGGGGCTGGACACTTTGTAAAGACTTTTGGGGCAGTGGAAAGACCAAAGGGCAAAGCAGTAAATTAAAAATGTGATGAGCTAGAGAAGAACCTGAGGAATTTCCTGCAAGAAGGACAAATTGAAATGTGAAGATAAGCATCCTTGAGATCTAGGGACATCAGGAAGACCTGAAAAAGACTGAATGGCAGAAGGGTGTGGAGAGATAACATTTTGAAGGCACTTTCAGGAGTCTGTTTAGTAGTTGAGATTCAGAATAGGCCTCCACTGTCCTTCCTTCCATGGTACAAGAAAGATCTTGTAATAAAAACCTTTTGCTATAAATTGCAAATATGCTTTTTCTATGGTGTCCTGTGCTAGTAAGTCCTGAATAATGGGACTGAGCAAAGTGAGCTGGCTGTTAGGTGGAAGAAGAAGTCCTTTTAGGGAGGGAACGCTTTCCCATGACATGAAATAGCCTTCTTTGATAATGGTCAGAACTACTGCTGCCCAGAAGGGAAGAGAGAGTGACAGTCTTTTTTACAGAGGAGTAGAGGGAGGGAGAGGTGGAAGATATTTACAAACATCTGCTTCCTAACAGCAGCCTCACTAAATGAGAATCCCTCGATAGTTTGTTAAAAAATCATTTCCTAGTTGTTTTTCTATGTTTGTGAGAAGGCCTAGGATCCCTCTTAGTAAGGGAAGTGGATTTGGCAGGATAATTCTTATGATATTTAGGGACTGTAGCAAAGTCTTTCATAGTTTTACTTTATTCTTGCAGAGTTTTGAAAATACTGGCAGAATCTGGTTCAAACAAAAGTTCATTGTCCAAAGGGGAATCCAAGATTTTAGATTTGAAGTCTTCAGGGATGGGCTGACCCTATAGCCATGCAAACTGACTGATCACTGAGCCTGTGGCAGCAGCTCGGGACTTAACATCCAATGCATCATAGCTGCATTTGATGCTGTGTCTGGCTATTTGTGCAACTTGGGACATGAGGGACTGTATTTGATGTTTAGGGTTCACCGTCAGAGGTTCTTTTGTGACCTTATGCTTAGATTATAACACAGACAATAGGTATTTAGTCACTTTTGTTTGATAATTAATAGCTCTGAATGCTAAAGTGGAGGAGGTATAGAATTTCTTACCTGACCTATCCATGGCCCTGCTTCCTTGTCTGTGGGAAGGTCAGTAGCAGTGGAAAGCAGCATAGGTAGTTTATCTGAGGTAAAATAAATTGCAGCAGTATCAAGCACAGGATTTTTATACAGGTATTTAAGCTCATCAGGGACCTTATAAAATCTGTCCAGTCTTTTAGGAGCAGATGGGTGAGAATCGGGTGTTAAGGAAGAAGAGTGAAAAGCATCCTGATAACCATCCCAGACTGGGGGAATTGGGAAAGGGGCCAGAGTGCCCATTACCAGAAGACTGTAGTATCTTTTTTTGGTCCTCAGATATTTGCCTTGTTTGCCAATCAGAATGCTTCATCATGTCCTGAATGTTTTTTTCCAAAGGGAGCCTCTTCTAAGGGAGAATCAGAAAAAAGGTAATCCCCTTTGTCTCAGGAAACCTATTCAGGAGAGTGAATGTTAGAAGAATAATCCAGAGAATGATCAGAATCTGGCTCTGGTTCCTCTCCCAAAGAGGAAGAGTCTAAAGAGTGCTTTTGTGGTGTGGCTTGAGTTAGCAGAGTCACAAGAGAAGGAGATTTCAGGGCCAACATAACCTTAAATAAGCCCTGAGAGAAGTCAATCCATTCTTTTTCCCTGGAAGGTGAAGTAAACATCACATGCTTTTTTTGTTTTTTTCTTTTATGGGATGACATCTGCTTGTATGTGCCTCAGATGTTCAGAGCCTTATCTCATTTCAATCAGCATGCTAGGGACCTCTTCCCATAAAAGGATTTGAGGGATTTTGACTGGGCCCTCTGAGATAATAAGACATGGTTTATCTGAGGTATCTATAGTCTGCAAGGCCTCAAGGGCAATGACAGCTTCCAAAAGGGTGTCTGTAGCAGGTACCTAAGAGGTACTATGAAATTCAGTGGGTTTGACTACCTTAATGAGTACATCTAACTCAGAGATGTTGGACTGCAACTCATTTTGGGATCTCTTGAGTTTCTTCTTATGGGGAAGGCTGATGTCAGAAGCCGGAGAGTCTGCCAACTTGGATTGAGTTAAGCATTGCAATTGATGAGTTTTAAGGAAGGTATTAAACTGGAAAGTCTCAATCAGCGGGTATTAGGGACAAATGACTAACAAATGGAGCAGGATTTGTAATCATGATCCAGGCCTAGTTAAAAAAGGCACTTAGTGTGCCAGTTCTTGAATGGAATCTGCCAACAACAGTCACACTTACCCCTCTCAGCTGACAGCTAACAAATTTAAAACACAGTCTAAGGAACAAGAAAGGAAGTTTCCCCAACTGGGCACTTATCTGATAATGATTAAGTGAAGCAGCGGTAACAATAACCAGATGTGGTCAGTCACTGCCACCACCCCATTAAAGAGGAAACTTCCTCTGTTAGAGATCACATAAGAACTGACAAACTCACAGGATAACAGTGAGAGTCTAGTCTTCATGTTAGTAAGTATTTGCATCCCTCACATGATGTGGTGTTGTTAGGAAGTGTGTGACAATAATTGATGTGTGTGTGTGTGTGTGTGTGTGTGTGTGTGTGTGTGTGTGTGTGTGTGTGTGTATGTATATATATATATATATATATATATCTATATATATATCTATATATATATATATATATATATATATATATATATATATATATATATATCTATGTATATATATATATATATATATATATATATATATATATATATATATATATATATATATATATATATATATATATATATTTATATATATATATAAAAGGTATGACAGCAAGATAAGAGAGGGTGTAAGAAGTATCGATGTTAAAGAACGCTACCTAAAGGTATTAGGTAAATTAGCAGCTATTGTTTAAGAAAGAAACTGTTGCAAAAAAAGAGTAAAATCCCATGATGGGAGAAACTCCCTGGTCAGCTTCAGTAAGAAGCTGAGATCCCTCATAAAATCCTCCAAAGCTAGTTATGAAAACAAAATTGCCACTGACTCTAAAGACAACCACAAAGCATTCTATAGCTATGTCAAGTATCTCAATGGCAGCACTCAGATCTGCTCTGAGTTACAGCACAATGGCACTAACATACAGAACCAACGGATATTGCCAACATCTTGGCAGATAGGTTCAGTGCTAACTTTACCCCTCTGTCATCCCCTAAAGGACCCATCTCTATACCAGAAGAATGCAAAGTTCCTGTAATCACGGCTGCACAGGTAAAAAACACACTATCCAAAGCCAAGAACACAGCATCCATGGGACCTGATGACATCCCAGGCTGTGTTCTACATGAACTATAGAACAAACTGGCACCCCACCTAAGTACCATGTTCAATCATAGCCTCACCTCAGGCTATGTGTCCACTGAATGGCGCACAGCAACAGTTATTCCACTCCACAAAGGGGGAGCCACCACAGACCCCGGAAACTACCACCCAATTAGCCTAACGAGCCTGGTCTGCAAGGCTATGGAGCGTATCATCATGGAACTTATAAACAATGACATTGGTAATCTCCAAACTCAGGACCCCACCCAGTTCGGGTTTGTAAAAGGTAGATCATGTCTCCTAAACCTGATAGACTTCTTTGAAGCAGTCACCAAAGCCGTAGATGAGGGTAAGGTGGTTCACACAGCCTATCTAGATCTCGTCAAGGATTTTGACACCATCCCCCACTCTGGAATTATAGATAAACTCACTAAACTAGGTATAAATCCCTATGTCACAAGATGGGTTGCCAACTGGCTCACTGACAGAACCCACACTGTGAAAGTAGCAGACTCCAAATCCAGCTTCAGACCAGTGACAAGTGGAGTACCACAGGGTTCAGTCCTGGATCCTCTCCTGTTTGGTATCTACTTCTCTGAAGTACAGGCCAACACAGAAGGTCTTTGGCTAATGAACTTCGCAGATGACTGCAAACTAGGAGCCATAATCAAAACTCCAAAAGATGTGGACTTCCTACAAAAGGGCCTTGCTGAGACAGATGCCTGGTGTCAAAGCCATGGCCTCAAGCTCAATGCCAAAAAGTGCATTGTCATTCCTTTTGGTAAAAACTCAGTACCCATGAACTACCACATAGGTGGTAGTCTACTTAACACCGAAAGTGTGATAAGAGACCTTGGGACACAGGTGGACAGTAGTCTCTCCTTTGATAATCACATCGCCACAGTAGTCAGGAAATCCTTCTATGTGGCACACCTCATCAAAAAAGGTTTCTCATCCAGGAAAAAAGAGGTCATTGTTCCCCTCTACTCGTTACTCATTAGACCCATTATAGAGTGCAATTCCCCTTTTGGTATGTACCTCACAAGACATCTACAACAACTGGAAAGGCCACAGAAATACCTCACAAAGAGGATTATCGGCCTCAAAGAGATGCCCTATGCAGACCATCTCAAAAAAACTGCAGCTTTACTCCGTTGCATATCGCCTACTCAGAGGTGATCTCTGCCTAACATACAAAGCTATGTCAAACCCAGAGCTTTTAGACATGCTCCACTTAAAGAAATCCCAATCCCTACAAGCTACACGCTCTAGGGACCTAAACCTCGTCACCACAATAAACAGAACACGCTGGAGGGATAGATTCCTGGCCCAGAGACTTCCCATACTCTGGAACAAACTACCTATCTATATCAAACAAAGCTCATTAGCACTGTTCAAGAAAAATCTTGATGATTGGATGGGAGATAGGAAATTCACCCCGGGGATCACTTCTGTGGCTCTGCTTGACAGTGGCACAGGAAAATAATTTTCTTGGGTGGCGAAAGCCAGGGTACCTTTGGCTAGGCTTATATAGGCCCTAGGGCCAATAGCCTAGTACCTACCTATGAACCTATACAGTGTTCTATATTAGGGAGTAGAAACTACTTGAAAACAATACAGGGCTAATCTGCAGAAGCGCGTCTTCCCAGGTTTACTGTAGCAATGACTAAAATGTGCTCCATTTACAGAGGTACAACTGTACAGATCCAGTCAACTTTCATGTGCTCTGTAGACAGAAATAATGCAAGATAAAAGAATTGATTTAAACAATATATGAACAGATACTGCAAGTGAATCAATAAAGGGTTCAAATATGACTCAGAAATACAGAAGAAGTATCTCTAATAATGCAGAACACCACAATATGTTAAAATAGAAAAAGGCAAAGTATCAACATTGTGATAGTTACCGTGGAGGCTTGACTTTCCTAAGGATACTATTATGTATTTCTTGGCATTTAGTTTTAGTCCATGGCTCTAACAGCAGTTGTTTGTGTCAGTTTTCCTGGAGAACATTTGTGTTCGTGTGGGATTCGATGACAGCTCCTAATTTGCTAAATAGTTTGTTTTACATAAGCATGTATTAGATCAAACATACCAACTTATTTCACACAAATGCACACCAATCCTGCAAAGCTAGACACTTTAAAATCAGCAAATAACAAGAAGATAAGTTACATTGTATCCACAGTCAATCTTCATACCTAGCCAGCATTCATAGCAACGTTGACATATACATCTCATCTTAATGTGGTAGAAAATAATACCTCTCAGCCTCTTAGAGCAAGAATCAAGATAAAGTCAAAAAATAATGCAATCAAAGACCCAGATTTAGATTTTAATACTGCTGCTTTATACTTCAGAAAATTGCTAGAATAAAAGTTCTTGCATTAGCATGCATTTTCTGAAAAACATAGAATCTGAAACTTAAATCTATGCCATTATTTAGAGACTGTGATACTCAACGATTTGCCATAACAAACCAGAAATATGAGGAAAAATCAGTAGCATTCAGCAAACTCAGGGAATGTTCAGAGCTATGTAATTTCGGCTTTGTTTCACATAATCAGTTGAGAGCCCACAAGAATTCTAAATTATTGCACACAAATGCACATTAGTCCTGTGATGTCAGATTGTAAAACACGTAAACAAGATGGTAACTTACTTTCAATCACAAACAGTCCCCACCTCCAGCCCCAACCAGCAGTTACATCCACTTTGTCATGCTCACTTCATCTGGCTATGGTAACAAAACAACAACGAGCAAGAATCAGGGACACAGACAAAACGTAATGAAGGATAAAGGCACAAAATCAGGGACAGATTGCAAATATTGCTCTTATACATTAGCAACATTGTTACAATATTTTTTTACACTGGCTTATGATTCTTCAAGGACACAAACTCTGAAACTCAAATGTTTTTCATTATTTAGTGACTGAAGTCCTCAGTGATTTGCAAGAAAACTACACATTTTATAAAGAGCACATCTAAATGAGGCAAAGTCAGTAATTCTGTGAAATGAAAGGCAGTTTCAACTTTTTTTTTACACAAACAGTATCTAAGTTTAGTTTCATCTAAATGCATATTGCTCCTCTAAAACCAAACTTTAAGCAAAATAAATGAGAAAACCCCTCCCCAGTTCAGTGACTGCAGTCATCAATGATTTGCAAGATAACCACACATTTTATGAGACAGAAAGCAGTCCAAAATGTACGTGGCAAAGTCAGAGAAATTCTACAAAATCAGGAACAGTTTCAAAGTGTTTTCACACAAACAGTACCCAGACAGTAAATATTCAAGACTATTTCATACAAATTCATACAAGTCACAAAGGCACAAAATCAGGGACAGATTGCAAATATTGCTCGTATACATTAGCAACATTGTTACAATAATTTTTTACACTGGCTTATGATTCTTCAAGGATACAAAGTCTGAAACTCAAATGTTTTTCATTATTTAGTGACTGAAGTCACCCTTGATTTTGTGTCTTCATTCCTCCTAAATCCCACACCTATCCACCTCTCATCCAATCAACACCATTATCAACCAAACACAGTATGACACATACCATGCTCTCCTTCCTTACATGCCTCCCACTAATCCTCACAGCCCTAACTTACACCACATCCTTACACACATACAGGCCACTACCCCAAACCCCCTACCAAACAACACACCCCTTCACACCTTCAAAAGCCCACATAAGCTTCCCTATATCCCTCTCTCTATTTGATAACAGCAAAGCAGTACTCATACACAGCAAGTACTGTTTAATATCTCTCACTAGAAAAATATCAAAAGCTACACATAGATATACTACAAGCAATCAGACATCATATATTATTAAAGAAATACCTCCTTACCTCTGGAGACATTCACCCTAATCCAGGACCAACCAACATTATAGCTCCAAACAAACACACAACAGACTTACTCATCATTAACCTTAACTCTCACAGTATATCAAATAAAGTCACTCACTTACACACATTCATAACCCACTACTCCCCTGACACACTGACCATAACAGAGACCTGGGTAAAACCCAGCACACAGAATGAAGAAATTCTCCCTCCAGCATATAACATCATTAGACTAGATAGAATAGGAAAGAAAGGAGGGGGAGATGCAATTATCTATAAAAATACACTTACTATACAACCCTTACCAACCCCTCTACCGAAATTCGATACTGCTGAAATCATAGGAATTATGCTACAATTAAACAATAAAAAGAGTATCAATATTCTCTGTGCATATATCTTTCCAGGTAATAACTCTCCTATAACTGAGGAGATTCTGCAATGAGTAAAAGACAACCTCCCACAAGAGATTATTCTACTAGGAGACCTAAACACTGATTGGCTAGCCTTCAACTCCAAAAACCCCACTCACTACATCAACCTATATGGATTATCTCAACTTATTCTAGAACCTACTAGAGTAGATAAGAAGTCCCAAAAAAAATCTATATTAGATTGGACATTAGTGAACTACACAGAACAAAACTACCAGACAAGCCTTAGTGACCACCTCCCAACATTCCTCCTAGGCAGACGTACTAACATACCCAAACCTACAGTCTTTAGACAAGTCAGAAATGATCACAAGGTTAACCCTCCAGATCTCAACACTGCATTAAAAAAATGTAACTGGGAACCACTACACACCCTGAACTTGGACCTAGCAGTAAACTATTTTAATACTACTTTCACTAAGGTCCTTGACCAAAAAGCCCCCATAAGAACTATTAGAGCTAAACTCCACTCAGCTCCTTGGCTTACTAAGTCCACTAGAACCCTATTAAAATCCAGAGATAAGGCATGGAAAATCTGGAAGAAAGACAACACTAGTCTTTCTAAACAAAACTATCAACACCTTAGAAACCAGGCTAAACAGCAAACTAAGCTTGATAAACAAAACTACTACCTAAATATCCAAAGCAAATACACCAACAACCCCCTCAAAAGGTCTGGCATGCAATTAACTCCCTACTAAAACCAGGAAAAAACACCACACACACTCCCACCTCAACCTTCACAAATACAACTACCGATATAGCCTCGAAATTCAACCAACATTTCACTGAATCCATTAACTCACTATCCACTCAACTAGCCCAAAACAGCTACACACCCATGCCTACAGCCCCTAACAACTCTGCTCCCCTTACCTTCTCACCTATCCCAACCTCTACAATAAAGAAACACCTCTTAAAACTGAAACCCACTACTCTCGCAACAGATGGGCTACCAGCACATTTCCTAAAAATGGCGGCCAACTCCATAGCCTACCCAGTCTCAATCCTTATCAACCGGTCTATACAGGAATCATATATCCCTCGTCTGTGGAAAGTCTCATATCATTCCCCTTCATAAGGCATTTTTAGGAAATGTGCTGGTAGCCCATCTGCTGCGAGAGTAGTGGGTACCTCTGCAACTTTCTCCTACCACTCTTTGTACATGCCCCAGTTGGCATATTTCCTCCAAATGTTATCCATGGAAAAACATGTACCTGTTAAAATCTGTCTGTTTCTCACTTCAAACAAAATGTACATATGTAAATATTTTACTGATTGGAATGATCTGTACTGTTTTTTTTTTTCTCTTCTTACGATTTCTCAAACTACTGATGCATTGCCATACTGTCACCTTTATCAAAGATACTAGAAAAATGCATACACTCTCAAGTCATGCATTTCCTAAACTTAAACAATCTCCTCTCACCTACACAACATGGTTTCCCCCACACCACAGTACAACCACCGCCCTTCTCTCCTTCACAGACCTGGTTAACCAGCATAGGAATAACAACATATTTGTATCTGCCATATTCCTCGACCTCTCCAAAGCATTCAATATGGTCTCTCACTCCATACTAATAGATACCCTAACCTCCTTAGCCTTCACTCCCAACACTATTGATTGGTTTAAAAATTACCTATCAGAACAACAACAAGCTGTCCAGTGGCAAGGAGCTTTATCACCTCTGCTCTCAACCACCATTGGTGTATCCCAAGGCTCCATATTAGGACCAGTACTCTTTTCTATTTTCACCAATAACCTACATACATGTACCCTGCAGGCCTCACTAATCCAGTACGCAGATGATTCCACCCTAATATGCTCAGCCCCATCCCTGACCTCCCTACAGAACCTCACCCAGAAATTGTTCACCTCAGTAGAAAGATGGATCACTACTATTCAACTCATCCTAAATCCTAACAAAACTAAACTACTACTATTCACCCCAAACAAATCAAAAACCACTCCACTCTCCTTCTCTGTTTCCTCCAGTAATGGTACTGTCATTTCTCCCTCTCTCCACACCAGGCTCCTTGGTGTCAAAATAGACAACAACCTCCATTTTTACATCTATATCTCTCAAACCATAAAAAAGGTACATAAAAAATGGGTTCCCTATACAGGCAAAAAAACTTTCTATCATATCAGGCTAAGGTCACCCAAGCTCAAACCCACCTTCTTTCCACACTAATGTATGCAGCCCCAATTCTCACTTATATTAGGAAATCTGACCTAGAGAAACTTGAGTCCTGTTATGCCAAGTTTGCCAAAAAAACCCATTTAGAACCCATCACTGCATACCTCTTAGGCAACTTCAATGTCTTGAACTGTGACAGTTACTACTATATCACCAACTTGTTATATCATACAACAACCTAAAACAACCTGACAAAATTCCCGCTCTAAGGCAGTTACTGACCAACTACACTCCAAATCGTCCACTCCGCTCTGCCAACAAATCACTCCTCACTATTACCTCAGCTAATAACACAGCCGGCAAATCTCTCTTTTCACACATTATAGCTAAAACGTAGAATAATCTCCCTCCATCTGTGACTTCTGCATCTAATACCATTCAATTCAAAAACTCCCTTAAGGCCCACCTTACAAGCTCTTGGCTCTGTCCATGTATTACATAGTCCAAAAATCTGGTACCTCTACAACTTTCTCCTACCACTCTTTGTACATGCCCCAGTAAGCATGTTTCCTCCAAATGTTATCCATGGAAAAACATGCACCTCTTAAAATCTGTCTGATTATTACTGCAAACAAAATGTACATGTGTAAATATTTTACTGATTGGAATTGACTGTACTGTTTTTTTCTTTCTTTCTAGATGCTACTAGTATAAAAAAATCTACTTCCTACACTTTGCATAATATGTATATTGCTGTAAATGTGTTGTTTTAATGTAAGTGGAGCTTTTCTCCCCGGGCCTCCACTGTAAATGGACCTTGTCCAGTCGGACCATCACAGTAAACAAAATTAAAATAAATTAAATAAAAAAAGTCCTGTAAAGTCAAATTGAAGCTGGGCAAATGACAACAGGGTAAACTGCCTTCATTCACAACCATCCCCTCCCCCTCCATTTAGTGACTGCAAACCCGAAAGATTTTGCCAAAACACAGACACACATTTTTGAGATGCACACCAAAATATGAGACAATAGTGGTATATTCTGCAGATGTAAGGAGCAGTTTAAACTTAGCTTGACACATTACCAAAGGGCAAATATCCCAAATTACTTTAGGTAAATGTATACTAGTTCTGTAAACCATATAGTAAGTCAAGGAAAACAAGAGGGTAAGTTACAGATCAAAATAATAGGCAATGACAAGAACTTTCTGTGAAACCAGGGACCGTTTCACATTTATTTCACACAAGAAGTGGACAGACAGTACATCTGTCAATTTATTTCACAAAACAACACACTAGTCCTTAACATACATCTCATCTGTCCCTGATTTTGACTCAGATTTTAGCTCTGTCCCTCTTAATCCCTCTTAACACTGATGCCTTTTGGACAAAAGGTGATGAATTATAAATAATGACAATAATTCCGAATACATATTTTACTTCAGGAAATGTATATTAATTCACATTCTCTAATTATGCTAATGGTTCAAATTAATAGAACTAATATTTTAAAAGTGTCCCTGATTTTTTTCTGGATTTGTTCCTGATTCTGTTGAGATTGGTCCCTGATTAGTTGAGAGCTATGGGCCTTAATGCCAGACGTTAAGCTTTAAAAATGAAGAGGACTGGCTGCTTTTATCTACAGCACAGATAGCCAAGGCCACCCATTGGTCAACTGGTGCTCTAGGCTAAAGGGCTCTACAGTGACCCCCACACCACCTGGTCCCCCCATCCTGGTCTGCCTACACCATCCAGATTACTGGGAAAGAACTCCTGCTAGAGTGCCACATTAGGCAGCCTCCTAGTTGGCCTATGCTTAAGGCCGGCTTTGCAACTAGCCTACCATGTAGTTGCCTACCAGCTTATTAACAACAAATAAATGTTACAGTTATTTCATTTGAATACACACTAACCATAAATGCCAGACATTAAACTTTCATCAACAGCAACCCTAGTCCCCCCAAATCTGGCTGGCTGCAAAATAAGGAAACATGCCAGTTTACTTCACACATATCTATATCATCCCTTAATTTCAGACTTTAAAGTGAGAAAATAAAGACAGCAGATTTCCTTCCTTCACAGTACAGCAAGCTCCTTTGTATCTGGTTACCCTCCAGCATATTAAAAAATGAGAGTATAACATTTCCATCTTATTTCATACAAATCCACATTAGCCCTTAATGACAAATTTTAAACCGAGTAAATGAAGACTTCAAACTTTGCAAATGAAGAGGACAAGTTACTTTCATCCACAGTATAGTTGGGGGGGGGTATTGACATTTGACATAGAAAAAAAAAGTATTATAATATTTTACTTGTGCATTTCTTCTGAGCAAGTCTGCAAAGTCCCGGAACTCGAACTGCACATACTCGTCGAGTTCCGGGGTTTTTTTTTTATTTTTTTAAAATCTATTTTACTATCTGACTGCTGTAAAGGCAGTCTAGATTAATAAAAAGGCATCAGTGTGGTGCCCAGATGTCTATGCAGTTTAACTGCGCAGTAAATTAGAAGGGGTTCGGACTGCCACATCCGCAGGCACGTATGTGATATGGACGGCTGGATTGCTACTGATTGGTTCTTGCTCTCTTCTCAAAAAAGAGCGAGAACCAAATCAGTAGCATTAGCACAGTACTGTACTCGTTGTCTTGCCTTAGGAGTTAGGAAGAGAAGAGGTCGAGCGATCGGGAGCTATTGTTGCTGAAAGTGAAAAAAAAACACTTTATTTTTTTCAGCTTGCATTTGCAGTCAAAGAGAGGAAAAGAAAGCATGCCTAACCTTTCTTCGTGAACTGAAGGAGATAAACTGACTGAGGTAGGTGCTGTACCATGCCGGACACGGACAGACGTATTCAGTTTTATTTTATTTATTTTTATTTATTTTATTTTACATTTGTTAACCGGGCTAGTCCACCTGGATATATTTCCATTTTCAGTGGAGGCCTGGGGAAAAAAGCTCCAGTAATAACACAGAGATAATATAACACTTAAAAATAACCAGTACAGATTATACAAAGAAAGGATATGAAGAATACATAGTCATAAGTATTAATGAGAGGAAAAAACTAACATTAATGTCCTATAGACATACAGAATTAGCTAGTCACTGTGCAGTAGTGATATCTGAGATAAGATACAGTACAATCAGAGGAATTACATTACTATCATAGGTAGTTTAATTTACTAAAGATACATACTACTTCTGGAGGGGTGAAGTAGTAAAGATTGGTATGAGGAGGCAGTACAGAGATAGCAGTAGAGAGAGCAGAGGAATTAGTCAGGGTTGCTACAGGGACATACCCAGTGAGTTTTAAGATGTTTTTTGAGCCTTTGTTTAAAGAGTTGCAGGGAGGGTTGTAAAGTTAGATCTGGAGGCAGAAGATTCCAGTTTTTTCCTGCAGTATTGGAGAACAGGGAGTTCCCTGTCAGGTTGTTTGATTTGCTTGTGCTAGCAAGAAGTTTACTAGAGGATCATAAGGAGTTGAGATTCCTATAGGGAATATAGGCAATTAGGTCGGAAAGTATAGGGGTGTAGTTAGGTTGGTAAAATATCTTATGAACAATGGTAAGTTGGGATAGTATCAAAATGTTGTTTAATTCTAACCAGTCTAGTTGCTGTAGGTTCTGACAATGGTGTGTTCTAAAAGGGTTTCCATTGGCAAATCTGGCTATATTATTATAGGAATTAGCTAGTTTGACCAGATTACTTTTTTTTAGGTTAGTATATATGGGTGAAGCATATAGAAGAGTTGAGATTAAGTGGGAGTGGGCAATTGTAGTTCGGGATGCTGGGGTTAAGAAGGGTTTTATTCTATATAAGGAGCCCATCTTTCTATTTACTGTTTTAATGGTGTTGTTAATATGGTTTTCAAAGATGAGGTTGTTATCAATCGTGATACCTAGCAGTTTGGTGGTAGAGTCTGGGGCTATAATGGTGTCATTGTTGGATTTAATTGTAAAGTTTATGGGGGAGGACTTAGTAGAAGGTGTAAAGAGTAAGAGTTTGGTCTTTTTGGTATTCAAAATGAGACAACATTTCAAGAACCAAGTTTCTACTGTGCTGAATACTTTTTGGGTAAGGGAATGTAGTTCAGATGTGGAGTTGGCAGAACAGATGAGTGTAGAATTGTCTGCATATTGTATGCAGGTGGCTTGAGGGATTGCTGAGTGGAGGTCATTGATGAACAAAGAAAAGAGGTCCTAGAATAGAGCCCTGAGGGACCCCAAGGGAGACGGGCAGGTGGGAAGATAGCTTGTTTTCCCAGAGAACTGCTTGTTGCCTGCTGTTAAGGTAGAACTTGAACCAGCAGATAGCCTTGGTGTCTAGAGAGAGGGATTCAAGGGTATTTATGAGTAAGGGGTGGTTTACCATGTCAAAAGCTTTTGATAGGTCAATAAAGAGTGCTGAAGTGAGGCAATTGTTATTACGGTTGCGGTTGATAAAGTTGGTGAATGAAAGGAGAGCTGTGATGGTACTATGAAATGGTCTAAAACCATGTTGGCAGTTAGCTAAAATGTTGTGTTTGGTTAAGTGGTTCACTAGCTGATGGTGAATACATTTTTCCATAACCTTTGCTAAGGGAGATAAGAGAGCTATGGGCCTGTAATTGGAAAAATCATTAGAGTTACCACCTTTATGTAAATTATAGTATAATAACTTGATCTTACAATAAGAAGGCAGTAGATTACAGAAAATCGGACAAAACAGAAAGAATGTGGGAAGAAGTGGAGGGGAGAGAAGAGGAGAAAAATTTTGAAACTGTAGGAAAACGGAGAAATTCGTGAATAAATAGAGTTGAGATAGTAGAACGGCTATGTAAAAAGCTTGTGGTTTTTGACTTAGTGCTAAAGTTGTGTATAAGGCAGGTACTTGTTTATGGTAGACTAGGTGTGACAGTTGAATAGTTCCACATTTTCCTGAGACATATGAGCACAGCTAACAAGTCAGTCGAGTGTTGTTTTAACTTTGGGTTGAACTCTGAAGCCTTTTCAATATACACTTGTTTTTATGGTTTATCTGACTTCTTTTATGTATTTCTTATTTCTGATGAAAGCTATTACCTTTCCAGTATAATTTTTGTTGTCTTATAAATTCATACATTATTGTAAGCTTAGCATAACCACTTTCAAATTAAAGTTATACGATACAGTTTTGTAATAGGTAAGAACAGAGTTGCAACACTTGGGCATAAACTAACAAATGAGGTATAATGACAGGCATTTGAATTTCAGACTTCATTTTCTTCAGAAAGTACATGGAAACACAAAACCTTTTATTCTGGCAATTTTCTGTTTATATGATCAATATTTGAAGTGTGTTCCTATTTTTGTGGCTGTATAGAGGCTATGTCCAGTTTTTTTGTGCTAAGAGGTTGACCGCTATGGTGAGAACTGAATTCACTGAATATGTCAGGGGGCTGTATTCCCCCATTATTGTCTTTGTCTAAGTATTTTGTGCTAAGAGGTTGAAAGCTGTGGTAAGAACTGAATTCACATTTAAGTTTCAGTCTGTCTTTCATGAAACAGCTGATTTGGTATAGTGGTATGTTTCTCTGACTGTAGTCCACAGGGTCCTGTGTTCAAGGTTTGGTAGTGCAATGCATGATGGTAATGTAACATTTTAGTCTAGCAACTTTCCAAGATTATACAAGCAATGTTTAAAATATGTCCCTAGTTTTGGGGCTTTTGTCACCCTAATAAATTTTGGCTTTTTCCAGATTTATTGTGCTTCAAAGTTGACAGATATAGTTGAGTGTTGAGTGGATTTTACAAGGAGCTGAGAGCTTGAAAATCTGTGTTGGTTACATTTCTAGTAATCATTTTAAATCGAGTTGCTGGCTACTGCGACTTGTCTGCATATATCAACTGGACAGAAGCTGATTTAAGTATATTTTTCTGCACTTATTTAAGATTTGAGTCAGTAAATATTATGTGTCTTTGATTCTGTAAATACTGTGTCTCTGTCTCTCTGCAGTTAAGCTGCCTGAAGTGTGAAAAAGTGTAGCCATCTGAGCTCACTGAAAGTTGTTAGACTGCTTTGAAATTCCTTTGTTAGTGTGTGTTAGCTTGGGGGTTTCTGCTAGCATTAAAATCTGTGTTAGCTACATTTCTAGTAATCATTTTAAATCGAGTTGCTGGCTACTGAGACTTGTCTGCATATATCAACTGGACACAAGCTGATTTAAGTATATTTTTCTGCACTTGTTTAAGATTTGAGTCAATAAATATTGTGTGTCTTTGATTCTGTAAATACTGTGTCTCTGTCTCTCTGCAGTTAGTTATGGTGGCTTTAGAATTGCCCGCCCATGCTGTAAATCTCTTTTTGCACACTCCTCCTGGACCCATCTCATTTGCTCACTCAACTGAGTACAGTGAGATCATATTTTGATTTTGGATACTCCTACCAGTCCCATCTCCTCTGCGGTGTACAGAGAGAGCACTTAGGAAGGGCATTCCTCTATAGTATCTTAATCTGCTCTGTTTCCTCCGTCTCAAAAAAAAAAAAAAATTTGCACTTCATCTGCCTTACTGTATTTGCGTTTCTTCCTACTTTATTACCTTATTTTGCTTTTGCCTCTTCTTAAAAGTACTCAATTGAATTTATTCTGCTGCCTTTAATACTGCTTGTTAGTAGCCTGATTAAATTGTAACTGTTATTCTAAGGCCTTTGGTTTAAGCACTTGGGCTTCAAACAGTTGTTTTACATTAAGAAGGTTTGTGGTCTGCACCGTTGTGGCAGGACAGGTAGTGTACATCCTTCTAAGTTGGGAAATGCTGATTGAAGGCTCAGTGTCTGTTATTCTGAAAGTGTATTAGTTCTGGGTTAAGGACTTGGGCTTCAGGCCACTTATTTTACATTAAGGTTTGTGGTCTGCACTCTTGTGGGAGGAGAGGCTAGATTCTACCCTTTTGAGCTGGGAATTTCTGCTTAAAGGCTTATTGCGCATGCTTACTTGAACTGTTTCTTTCTGAAATCAGTACGCTTTGTTTGCTGTAGACTAGATTCAGGCCAGCTGGATCTAGCTTTGTTTGTATAACTTGTGCACTGATCCAGGCCGTCTTTTTTGGAGAAGGTTTCTCTGTACCCTAGTGGCAGTACTGTGAAGTTAGAACTTGTCTGATTGAAGACTGCTGGAACAGGGCTCAGTTTTAAGCTTTTTAACTGGTTAATTGGGTAAAGTGTTGTTTTGATTGTATCTGCTCTATTTTCTGGAAAAAAATATATATACTTGTTGCTCGCCTTTCTGAACTAGTATAGTCCAGTTTTCATGTTACTGCTGAATCCAGGGCTGTGTTACAAGTTTCTGTGTTGCCATACCTTACTTGGATAGAAGGAAGTTTCTCTGTTCACCTGTGAGAGATGGGAAATTTGAGCAGGCTATCTGTCCGTGGAGGAGTGGTTTCAGCCCAGAAGTTAGTAGTTTATTGGCCTTTTTGGGCTAATTTTGATTGTATCTGCTCTATTTTCTGAAAAAAAAATTATATACTTGTTTCCCACCTTTATGAACTAGTATAGTCCAGTTTTCAGGTTACTGCTGAATCCAGGACTGTGTTACAAGTTTCTGTGTTGCCATTACTTTACTTGGACAGAAGGAAGTTTCTCTGTTCACCTGTGAGAGAGGGGAGCTTTGAGCAGCCTATCTGTCTCTGGAGGAGTGGATTCAGCCCAGATGTTAGTAGTTTATTGGCCATTTTGGGCTAATTTCTATCTCTTTCACTTCCCTGCTATACGAACCTAATTTGCACAGTTTTTACGCTTGTATTCCACTCAGCAAGTGCCTTCCAGGTGTTCTGCAGAGTCTACAGCAGCAGAGAGACAAAAGAGTGACTTTGGAGTGATGAGGTATCACTTTTCTGCTTTTCTTGCTGTCTTAACTAATTCCACCTAAAATGCCAGTTTTTTTAGCAAATCTGTGATTTAAAAAGTTTGTTATTGTATACAACTCTGCACAGCTCCTCGTGGTGTCCTGCAGTGTGATACAGGCAGCAGAGAGACCCAAAAGAGACTTTTCCAGATTTAAGTATTTTTTTCTCTGTTTTTTTTTGCTCTGACTGCCTTTTCCCGCCTAAAAAGCGAATTTCTAACTGATCTATGCTTTAAAAAGTTTAAATTGCATTTGTCTTCTGCTTTTTACAGTTTTTGCACTTGTTTTATATGAATTTAAGCCGTTTTTGTATTGTATAACTGTTGTAGGCTACACACTAAAGTGCACTAGCCTGGTTATAGCATTTACAGTGTTTTCTGTGTGTTTTTCTGCTGTTTCCTGAAAAACACAAAAACAATTCTCTTTTCCCACCTTTGCTGAACTAGATTAGTCCAGATTTCAAGTTTTGCTGAATTCCGGACTGTGGTATAGTTTCCTGTGTTGCCCATATCCTTACTTGGATAGGGGGAAGCTTCCTCTGTTCACCAGTGAGAGTGGGGAGCTTTGAGCAGCCTATCTGTCCCTGGATGAGTGGTCTCAGCCCTGAAACTAGTAGCTAATTGGCTGTTTTGGGTGAATTCCTATCTCTTTCAGTGTCCCTGCTTTAAAACCCGCATTTGTGCGGTTTTGTGTGATTTTGCGCATAGCACAGCATCGGGCAGCGCTGCTTAAATGGGTTTAAAATATTCCCGGCTCCATAAAGTGTGCTCTTCACTTTTTTCCCTTAGAACTGTTCTAAATCTCAAAGTAAGCACTCTATTTTCATTCTAAAGCCCTGCAGTTGCTCGTATAACTAATCTTATAAGTAAGCACTAATAAACTAAAGCACTACACCCTCTTATACTCCCTTTAAGTACTTGGCTCCCTATTGGTCCTTTTTGATCAGTCAAAAAGTAGTTCCTTATACTATTCTGACATGTCCAAAAGTCATTTTCGGGTTTACTCTCCAGTCCAGCTGGTGAATCTGGGAATCTTGAGGCAATGTTACAACTGCCTTATGTACACAGACCACCCTCTCCTCCTCCCAACAAGCTCAAATATATGTGAGAGATGTAACTATATAGCCAAACTGGAGGCTGAGCTCTCTCAACCCAGTACTAGTGCAGTCAGTCAGGAGGAGAAGGTAACCACACACACCACAAATCCAGTCTCACATAGACCTATCGCAACAGCAAACCAAACACATAAACACACAATAACATACTCGGAGGCTCTAAACAAAAATCTGCCCAAGCAGCAGAGACCTCCAAAGCAGACATCCAAGCAACCGCTACCCCACAACAATACCCATGTATCACATAGTTCACTAAGTCAGTGTGCCACACAGTCACAGCCCTTAAGGCTAAACAACACACCTAATAAACGTGTAATAGGTGACTCTATTGTCAGACACACTGACGTCCCACTCACCAGGCTGAACAAGGAGAAGGTCACTGTAAGCTGCCTGCCGGGTGCCAGGATCTGCCACATAACACAAGCACCCAGGTCACTCCAAAGCAAGTACAAATATGACTCCGTCATTGTCCATGCTGGTGTGAATGACCTGAGACGTACCTCCCTGGACTACAGAAAAGAGACATAGAGGAGCTCTCTGATCATGTAGCCCAGGCCAGTATGACCCTGACCTTGAGTAGCATCTTACCCTCACCAAGAATGATGCCACAGTATAAAGACAAAATCATCAATTTTAACAATTGGCTAAAGTATTGGTGTCATTCAAAGGGGATCCAGTGTCTGTCAGCCTGGGATGACATGCTCGACTAGCCACGTTGCTTCGCTGGGGACAGCTTGCACCTGTCACCCCTGGTCTTTCGAATACTGGGTAAGGCTCTTGCCACCCCCATAGTGCCTTTTTTAGGCAAGACTTAAAAGACAAACCCACCTCCATAGACAACACAAGGAAAAAGAAACTAAGGGTAATGCTGCTCAACGCCAGACGTCTAAACTTCAAGATGCATGCACTCGAGGCTCTCCTTAGTATGGAGAATATCGATATCTATGCAGTAACAGAAACCTGGTTCAAGGCTCCCGAGAGCACCCCAGCACTACCAGGTTATACCTCATACCATGCTTTTCAGCCCCAAAACTCAGACCGAACCACAAAAGGAAGGGGAGTATCCATATTCATGCAAGATACCCACACCTCCAGGTTAGTGGCACTGCACGAAGCATCGGAGACCATCCATGTGCAACTAACAGACAGCAAAACTGCCTTTCAGTTCATAGCCTGCTACACAGCACCCTCCCAAACTCAGGAACCCAACTTGGCTTTCCTGAGAACACTGGAGAATATGAAGGCCTCTCCAAACACCATTATATTGGGTGACTTCAACTACCCAAACATAGACTGGGAGCACTACTCAAGCCCCAACACCCTGGCCCAATGGTTCCTAGAATTTATAAACTCAAATGCTATGGAACAACTGGTCACCACTCCCACAAGAGGGGAAAATATATTGGACCTGATCATCACCAACATGGAGACTCTATGTTCCATACCAGAGGTATGCCCCTCATTGGTAAGATCTGACCATAAATTAATCTCACTGGACATCCATATCCCGTCCCCACCCCCAGCAAAGTAAACCACGGTGAAGAACTTCTCAAAAGCAAACTTCACACTTCTCAAAACCGAGGTAGAATCCTTCAAAGCCCCCGGGCCAGTGGAAAATACGGCCCAAACTGCAGAATCCTTTACAAACGCATTCTATAGACACCTACAGGAATGCATGGATCATGCTATCCCAAATAAAACCAAGACTCACTCCTCCAAAGGCAGGAGACCTGTCTGGTGGACCCCAGCCATAAGTAAGCTATACAACAGAAGGAGGAAGCTACTACATGATAGAGCAAAATCCCAAAAAGGGAAGGCATCTCTGATCAGTACTAGCAAGAAACTACGATCCCTCATAAAATCATCTAAGGCCAGCTTCAAAAGAAAAATTGCACAAGACGCTAAAGATAATCGCAAGGCCTTCTTTAGTTATGTCAGGAACCTGGGTGGCAGCTCCCAGATATGCTCTGAGTTAGTGTAAAATGACAAAAAATACACTGAACCCACAGACATTGCCAACATCCTGGCAGACAGGTTGAGTGCAAACTTCTCCCCCCCATCCCCCCAAAAGAGCAAATGTCTATCCCAACAGAGTGTAGCCTCCCTGACATTACAGATGCACAGGTGAGAGCTGCCCTCTCCAAAGCAAAAAACACAGCATCAATGGGACCGGACGGTGTCCCAGGCTGTGTCTTACATGAGCTCCAAGAAGAACTGAACCCTCACATAAAGTCACTGTTCAATCTCAGCCTTACTACAGGATATGTACGCAAGGAATGACATACAGCAACAGTGGTCCCACTCCACAAATCTGGTGCCACAATGGTCCCCGGAAACTATCGCCCTATAAGCCTGACTAGCCTGGTCTGCAAAGCTATGGAGCATATCATCATGGAACTCATAAACAAAGACATTGGGAACACCCAAACACAGGATCCTACCCAATTCGGCTTTGTTAAGGGCAGATCTTACCTCTTGAACCTGGTTGACTTCTTTGAAATAGTCACCAAGGTCAGAGATGAAGGGAAGGTAGTCCACACAGCCTACCTGGACCTCGCAAAAGCCTTCGACACAATACCCCACTTGGGCATCATAAATAAGCTCACCAGCTTAAATATCAACCCCTATGTCACAAGATGGGTTGCAAACTGGCTCAGGGATAGAACCCACATGGTCAGAATTGCAGGTGCCATGTCAGACTCTAAACCAGTTACAAGTAGCATCCCATAAGGCTCAGTCTTGGGACCTCTCTTGTTCGGTATATATTTCTCTGAGGTACAGGCTAACATGGGAGGACTATGGCTGACCAAGTTTGCAGATGACTGCAAACTGGGTGCCATAATCAACTCACTGACTGACACAAGCATCCTCCAAAAGGGTCTCACAGAGACGGATAACTGGTGCCAGAGCCATGGCCTAAAGCTAAATGCCAAAAAGTGCATAGTCATCCCCTTTGGGAAAAACAAAGTGCCCACAAATTACCACATAGGTGGTAATCCATTAAGTATGGAAGAAGTAATTAGGGATTTGGGGACCCATGTAGATAGCAATCCCTCCTTTGACAATCACGTTGCCAAAGTGGTTAGAAAGACCTTCTATATAGCCCACCTTATCACGAAAGGGTTCACATCTAGATCAAGAGAGGTCACTATGCCCCTCTACTCATCAGGCCCATAATTGAATACAATGCCCTATTCGGGATGTACCTTACCTGACACCTGCAGCAACTGGAAAGATCCCAAAAGTACCTCACCAAGAGGATCAAGGGACACAAACAGATGTCCTATGCAGTTAGGCTAAAGAAACTCCAGCTCTACTCAGTTGCTTACCGCCTACTCAGAGGCGATCTGTGCCTGATGTATAAAGCCATGTCCAACCCAGAATTAATGGATGTGTTCCACCTCATGAAATCCAAATCCCTTATAGCTACACGCTCCAGGGACTTAAACCTCAGCACAGAAATAAATAGGACATGCTGGAGGGACAGATTCATATCCTAGAGGCTCCCCTCACTCTGAAACAAAATCCCAATCCATGTTAGGCAGAGCCCCTCAATGACCCTCTTCAAGAGAAATCTTGACGAGTGGATGGGAGATCGTAGGTTTACCCCTGGGATCTCTTCTGTGTCCCTACTAGACAGAGGCACAGTAAACTAACCTTAAAAGGGCTATCTTCTGTGACCTACTATACAGAGGCACAGTCAACTAATCTAAAAGGGTGGCGAAAGTCAAACACACTCTGGCTAGGCTTATAAATGCCCTGGGGCAGATAGCCTAGTATCAACCTATGAACCTATGAAGAGAAGTTTAGTGATGCTTATGCTAAACTTGCTTGCCTTGTTAATAGTACAACAGGTAGTATACTTGCTTTTGAAGCAGAAGGCTGTGGATTCTACTCCCACAGTATATAGATGCATTGCTGATACTGTACTGTGTTGTTCTTTTAAAAGTGGTAGATACTGCAGTCCAGCTATACCCCAGGGATTACTTCAGTGTCACTGCTTGACAGAGGCACAGCAAAATAATAGGCATAGTTTTATTCAAAAAAAAAAGGGTGGAAGCCCAAATATCTATGGGCTAGGCTTGGGATAAATGCCTTTGGCAGAGTATGAAAGCCTGAACCCCTGAACCTAAGAATGTTCTCTTTGGTAGAGATACCTAGTAACGATGAACCTGGTAGAGATACCTAGTAACTAGGAACCTGTTATCAATTTGCCATCCATTCCCTATTGCAATATTACTAGCTTATCATTTTGTTTATTGTAACATAGGCAATTTATTCCTAAAGGGCATCAGGCACTTTATTTGTAGATGAAACAATGAAATATAAAGATGTTTACTGGCAGCAACCTCTTCATTTAGTTACAGATCTCTTTAATGTGGACTTATTTAGATGACTTTTACTTCTGCAGATATTGTGCATATTTACTGTTACTGGTGTATTGTGGAAGTTTGAGTAGACTTTTATGATGAAAATGTTCTGAACTGGGCAGTTTTGTCATTATTGGTGCATACATTTTGTTTCATTGTTTACTGGAACAATGTTCAAAACAATACATTTAAAATGCCCTCTACCAACTGCACTGTATTATACAAGGAATCTAATTTAATACAGTCAGGAAGGTGTATCAAAGAACACATGCATGTTTCTTGTGCAAGGGGCCTATAATTTGAAAACAGCCCAAAGTTAATCTTTGGGCAGATGTATTTTCATTGAATGTGGGTTTCAAAGCTGTTTCAATGAATGTGAGTTTCAAGGGCAGAGAAGTTTTAATGCTAAGTCTATTTTCATTGTGAGACTGCATTGCTTTATTTAGCAGATGTCTGTTGTTAGTGTAAAATAAAACTTTTAAATGAAATCCAAATCATCATAGAAGTAAAGCAGTATGCACATTATAGTGTTTATGGTAAATGGGGTGAAATAGCCAAGTAATGAGACAGTGGAATAGCTGCAGGGGGAAGGCCCCATTCTACCATGATTTTGTGAAGGGGGAAGGGTGGCAAACTCAGACAGCCCTGGCTGAACTATACCTCTCAACTGTCCAGATTTTTGCAGAATGAATAGATTTTTGCTTCTTATCTTTGGTTTGTTCCTACTAAAATTTGTGGTTTTCTGGCAAATCATTTAGGAATGAAGTCACTAAATAATGACAGACATTGAGTTTCAGACCCTACTATTCTATTATCTTTCTAAGTTCATAAGAGCAATATTTAAAAATTGTACTTATATTTGGGCCTTTGTCTCACTTCTGTTGATGCCTTTGTCCATATTTCTTGCTATGAGGCTGAGAGATATGACAAATGTGTCAAGGCCATCACCGTGAGCCAGAGATACTTCAAATTGTGACATACTTGTTGCACCCCGCTCCCCCATGTAATGACTCTGGATGTGTCCAAGCAAGGCAAGGAGCAGTTATGCAGTGTAAGTGTACAGAGTATCCCACCATCCAAGGTAGACACAAGTATTACAGTGGCTTTTTATCTGTCCTTGATTTTGCATAATGTTCTGGTTTTCTGTCATATTTTTATACTGTTGATTTATGCTTCTTCTTATACAGAAAATGCATGTTGTTGCAATGCCTGTTTCTCTGTGTTTAAGTATCAATGGATTAATGACCATCAGGTAAGCTTGTCTGAGACTGTAAGATGCAAGTAAGCTTTTATAAGCATACTGTTAAAAAATTACCAACATTGAAAGCCTTTTTGTTGTTGCCAAGCAGAGAATATTTACATAACTAGATAGCGTATAAGCCTTAGGTACTGAAATGCATATGACGGTATTTGTACTAAAGGACAGGATTACAGTAGTTTTAGAAGCTCTTTACATTTGTTGGAGACTTGCAGTCATCTTTGCAGGCTTTACCAGTAAACTAAACAGAATGCCAATCTATCATGTGGGGTCCATAACCTGTGCAGTAATCCTTTAAGCAATTTGTCTTGAGCTTGTTTGTTTGCTGTTCATTTTTTACTTTGATCATGTTTTCCCCATGAAATAAGTAAGGTTGGATAAAAAATATTTTTACAAGTGGAGGTATCACAGAGATTGTTACTTTCAGCATGTTACTTGGCACTTTTGTAAAGCTAAATATAAATTATAATTAGAACTGCAGTTGAAGAAGTGGTTTGAGTTAAGTGCTGTCTGTTTTTTATACTTGATTTTGACTGGCATTCTAGTAATGTATTTAAAAAGTAATTTTTTTTTCATGCCTCGCAACCTTTTTGTTTCCATCTAGATATTAAGTAAGCTGTCATGTAGCCAATGCATTGAAATATTTGTTTTTCTTCTACATTTAATTTTGCCTTAATTGAACTCTTATAATGACAGTTTGTCAGTGCCACCCAGTGCACCATATTATATTAAAGTCCCAGTTTTTGTGGATTTTAGCATAGCTCCACCCCTTTCTAGTTGGTCACACCCCTTCCCATTGGGCCCCACCAATTCAGATGTCTCCTGCAGCCCCCCCTTGATTTGAAGTCACCAGCCACCACTGAGTATAGTTAGCCTGCTCGTATTTGGTTGATTGCCAATGTATTAGAAACAAAGTAGAATGAACAAACCATTTTATTTCACAAAACTCCACACTACTTTTTAATGTCAGACTTTAAACTAAGCAATTGACAAAGAATGCAAGTCTCTTCTATCTACAGTACAGCTACCCCCATTTGACTGACTTATATACACACATGTCCCTATGTGTATATGTGTGTGTATATATGTATATAAATATATATGTATATATATATATATATATATATATATATATATATATGTATATATATAAATACATTATATATATATATATATATATATATATATATATATATATATATTAATATTAATATATATACATAGCTTGTGGCAGCAAAGTTATCTTATAGTCTGGGCAGAAGGGGTACAGTTAGTAAATCTGTACCAGCCTATCCCAGAAGGTGTGTGTGTGTGTGTGTGTGTGTGTGTGTGTGTGTGTGTGTGTGTGTGTGTGTGTGTGTGTGTGTGTGTGTATGTGAAAATCAAATATCCAGGTGTGGGTGTGTCAGGAACTGGGAGCTAGTGCTCCAACGTGAGTCTTGTTTAGAATCTGGAGAGACAGAGAGGCCACTCCCAGGACTGGAGCAAGTTCCCTGTATGCTCTTGGGGAAATTGTGTTTAATGTATAGAGCTGTATTTGAAATACTGTGTAAATCCATTCCTTTTTTTAGTGACCATCTCTCACCGGTTTCAGTGGATTGAGGCTGCATGAGTACTAGCCCAGCGTAAAGAGAGGCCGGTCATATATATTATAGTTAAATATAGCTATGAGACTTGGACAAGAATTAAGGTTGTGTACTGGAAATTTTATACTTTTGAGCTCCAGTGTCAAAGAAAATGTTTAAGAATTATTTGGAATAAATTCAGACTGGTCACTAAGAAGGTCTGAAAATAATACAAGGTTACCACCTGTCCCTCTTTGTGAGGTACAGGTAATCTTTGTGCAGCTGTGTCCTTATAAAATAAAAATAAAAAATGGCAAATGTTTTGAGATTTTAGGACCAAAGTGTTTTTAATCACTGAATAAAGCAGTTATTTTGCATCTGAAACACCTAATTGTTATATGAAAGAGCATAATCAACTCAAATGCTACAATAAGAAGCTTTTATTTTGCTAAAAATGTGAAGCTCTGTTCTTTTCAATAGCCATGGGTTTGTTTTGTCCTGCAAAATGTGATGGTTCTACAAAAAATGCCCCACAATGGGTATTTGAAAAGGTGGCAACCTGGGAGATTAACAAATTTCTTCAAGCTATCTATACTTATATATTTGTTTTGACAAAGTCTTTAATTTTATTGAATGTTGTTAATAGTAATAATATGAAGAAAGATGACCTGTATTTGTTGTGGACAATGTTAACAATAGCCAGAAAATGTATAACTAGAAGATGGAACTCTAATGTAGTACCCACAATGGAGGAATTCTTATCATCACTGAAAAAATGCACACTAATGGAGAAAAGAACTAAAGAGTTAAGAACTTTTCCTAGCCATTGGTTAATAGTCCGTGGAGAAAAGTTTTGAATTTGATTGATACCCTACAGATGGAATAAAACTCTTCCTAATTATCATAGTGTATATATTAAATTATTATTTAACTACAAATGTTTTTATCTGAATCCTTTTGAATGTAAATACTGTAAATAGTTATTGGATGTTGTGAATGTATTAAATTATTGTGTTATTTCATCAAAATAAAAATCATTTGAGTAAAAAAAAGAAAAGGAGGCAACCTAAAATAATACTAAAATGCAAATACTTTGGCTACATAATGCAAAGGTAGAATTTAATAGAAAAGACAACGAAGATGGGGAAATTGAAGGCAAAAAAGGGAAGTATCAAAGGCTAAGATGGATAGACAGTATTACCACAATAATGAATATGAATTTATCAGAGCAAAACTTAGTAGTACTGGCCAGACTGGCTTCGGGATAAATTCAGGTTGCCCACATTAGGTCAAGGGCAGAAATGCAATACTCAGAAATGCACAACTTAGGAACAATTAAAGGGAGATACACTGACTCTAACATTGAAATATATTGTAGAATTAACTTTTCTCCAAGGCACAGCAAGGTCAGAGTTTGCACATATATGTATCTGAGGTGTGGGGTATAGCCCCTACCATATCTGAAGTGCAGTGGAGACTAGTTCCTATATTCCTTTATACTTACACTGATAATAAAAAACAAAACTAAAATGTGATTTCACAGCACAATGTAGCTCTCAGTAGCATTTCAACATTTTGATATTTAAATATGTTAAAAAAAATCTGCCCTAATGTGCTAAACGAAGTTTCAACTTGGTGCAGACCTTGAAATACTGGTATTTATCAGCATCCAGTGAAATTGTCATAGAATACCTCCACCATTAGAGGTCTTTATTCTTAATTAAAGCTTTCTTTAATTACTTTACTTTTGTAATTACTTTTGACAAACCAGTGGAATATTTTTTAATACAGTGGTAGTGTGACATCACATAAACATCGCATAATGTGAATTTAATACAGATAAGCAAATAACCACACATTTTATATCACATTTAGGGGAAGCATACACAAATATTCACATTGGAAATGCTGCTTTGGGCAGCTTAAAGAACAGTATTTGGCAAGAAGAAAAGTCTTTCTGTCTACAATGCAGTATTATCTTCTAATGTTTTGAAGAGCAATTTGTTATATGCATTTCCATACATCTACAACCCCATTCCCAGTATTTGCACATGGGGTCGCGATGTCACTTCAGCAGTAACAGTCATCTAGAATAATCACATAAAATTAAAACAAGATCAATTCTTTAATAAAAGAGGAATCATATATGATGATAAAAAAAAACTGTTTTCATGCATTCTGTTCTTGTTTGTTCGTAAATGGCAATGGGTAAGGAGGCAAGTATATTTTTGCCAAAAATATAAGTTCAGCTGACTTTATCTGTCTGGTCAGATGACTAAAACATTGTGTTTTCTACTAATAACTGCTTTCAAAACTCAGTATTTGTTACTGTCTTCCAGTGATATGTCATGTTCACTGATGAAGGCATATGCAGCCTACATCAGCATTATTCAAATATATTTGTAATAGAGTGTAAAAAAATTATAGAAAGGTTCTCTCTCTCACTTCTGTTCATGCCATTTAGCACATTGGACAACAGCACTCACTAGTACTTGTTGTTTCGGTAGTGGTTATGGTTTTACGAGGTTGGTTTGCCCGGCACCCAGCCATTCAGGCATACCACACACTCGTACACACACTCCCACCTAGGGCCAATCCAGTCCACCTGCCGCATGTCTTTAGAATGTGGGAGGAAACTGGAACACCTGGAGGAAACCCACGCAAACACAGGGAGGACATGCAGATGCCACACAAAAGACACCCCAACTGATATTCGAACCGGAGAACCTCTTGCTGTGAGGCAACACCGCTAACTGCTGCACTACTGTGCCATCCTATAGTAGAATCCTTAATTCAGTGATTTATTGCACACTATACCAGATAAAATTGCTTTTCATATATAAAAGATCTATTTTTTGGACAGTCTTTTACAAATTTCCCTGTATACATACCTCTCAACTGTACAGATATACATAGAATGTCCAGATTTTTTCCTCATATTTTTGGTTTGTGCCTCATAAAATCTGTGATTTTTCTGGATTTCTGTGGCAAATCAATGATGACTGAATTCACTAAATAATGACAGTCATTTGAATTTCAGATTTCATAGCCTTCAGAAAATGCATGCTAATACAAAATATGTTGTACTAACTACTTTCTAATATAAAAGATCAATATTTAAAATCTATCCATATTTTGGATGTTGGTCTACCTCATTATTTTTTGCTCTGTCCAGATTTCTTGTGCTACACAGTAGAGAGATAATACCGGGGGGGAGGGGTGGTGGTGGATCTAACTGTAGTAAGTTGATTGCTAATTTCTTTTGCTCCTTACTTGAAAAGCAGAGGGGGATGGGGTGCTTCACTGGAAACCAGCAATGAGTGCTATATGAGTTACTGAATGTAACTCAAGGAGTGGCAAGAGGTGCAACTGTACCATGTGCAGTGTTTGGGGTATGGTCAGCCAATCCTGATATCTAATGCAGTACTGGCCTTAGAAGCCGATATTGCATTTGCAATCAAACCTGAACTCTGTAGCTCTTCGTGTGTGGTCTAAACTGTAGCAACTACTTACTATATTGTAGCAAATACTTTGCTACAGATTAAAAGTTAGGAAAAATCTTATTTTTTTAACTAAAGCCTGAGCATGCAGCATTCCATGCTGGCAGTGTATAAACTATAGCAACTGTTTGCTACATTTGTAGCAAGCAGTTTGCTACAACTTATATGAATGTTTTTTTTTTAATTAAAACGTGAGTGACATAGTGCTCCATACAGGCAGGGTATGAACTGTAGCAAGTTTGTCACATTTGTAGCAAGCAGTTTACTACACTTTATCAGAAGAAATTCTTTCTTTCTTTCTTTATTCATTTTAATAAAAGAGAGGAGGCTTGGGGCAGGGCACAGAAAAAGGATATGAGTAGCTGGGCAGGTCAGATGGAGATGTATTGTGTATCTGGCCACCTGGTGGGTGGAAGGGGGCATGAATCTGTAATACAGATACAGTAAAGTTTTATTGATTTATTTATTTTCGTTTTGTTTTGTTTTGTTTTGCTCTTCACCTGAAGAGCTGAAGGTGTAGGCACTAGTTCACGGTACCAGCACAGGGTGCTGGCTGAGCTAGCTATGCTTCCTATGTAACCCCCAGAAGTTTACTAGAAAATTAAAACTTTTACAAGGGACAGGTTAAAACTGCAATGCAAAATGAGGGATGGGTGAGATGTGTGCACTGCCCTGTCAGGCAGTAATGCAGAACACTGCACCTTTCTTAAGTGAAGATCCAGAAGAGTGACTGACATATTATACAACACCCAGTGTTTTGCCATTATCTCCATATTTTCCACATAGCAAGTGCCCCACAACCAGTGTGATCTCTTGCAGTCACAACTACAATAGAAATAGCATTTCAGGTGAGCATGGATTGTTGCAAAATGCTGTATCTAAAACATCCAGTGATAATCTCCTAACTTTGTAACATTCTAGCAAGACATCACATCAGTTTGGTGTCTAAGTCTAAGGATAAGCAACAATGTAGCTAACAGTGTTGGAAGTGATAGCCAAACTCTGACCTCTTTACATAATGTAAAAGTGTCACTCCATGAAATTTGTAATCAGGATTTGCATGTTGATTGACAACTAATTATTTGTAGGAAGCACTAAAAACATACATATCATATAAATTTAGTTTAAAATAGCAGCCTCATTAGCTACTACCAAATTAATGTCCTGAACATTTAATTTAAAATATTAGTAAAACAAAGCAGATAAATTCCATTCATGTTGCAAATAATGCAAAGGAACTCCATTCTTGTGTTGCAGTACTACAATTTCAAAATATATGGAATCTCAATAGTAGCCTTTCAATCTTGATTAACTCTAAAATTTCCATGGAACATGAATCTTAACATAGCACCTGCTTCACAGCCTCTCTGTGTCTCCCAAGGATAAATGTCAAGATTTCATCCAGTAATATTATGTGCCTGACAAAGCCCCAGTGTAGCTATAGTAGGTTCATAGGTTCATACTAGGCTATCTGCCCTAGGGCATTTATAAGCCTAGCCAGAGTGTGTTTGGCTTTCGCCACCCATTTTAAATTAATTTTGCTATGCCCTTTTTCGAGGTTAGTATACTGTGCCTCTGTCTAACAGTGACACAGAAGTGATACCCAGGGTAAACCTATGATCTCCCATCCACTCATCAAGATTTCTCTTGAAGAGAGTCAATGAGGGACTCTGCCTAACCTGGACTGGGATTTTATTCCAGAGTGAAGGGAGCCTCAGGGTTATGAATCTGTCCCTCCAGCATGTCCTATTTATTTCAGTGCTGAGGTTCAAGTCGCCGAAGTGCGTAGCTCGATGGGATTTGGATTTTCTGAGGTGCAGCATGTCCATTAATTCCGGGTTGGACATGGCTTTATACGTCAGGCACAGATCGCCTCTGAGCAGGTGGTATGCCACTGAGTAGAGCTGGAGTTTCTTTAACCGGGCAGCATATGACATCTGTTTGAGCCCTTTGATCCTCTTGGTGAGGTACTTTTGGGGTCTTTCCAGTTGCTGCAGGTGTCTGGTAAGGTACATCCCAAAAGGGGCATTGTACTCAATTATGGGCCTGATGAGGGATGAGTAAAGAGGCACAATGACCTCCCCTGATCTAGATGTGAATCCCTTAATGATTAGGTGGGCTATATAAAATGTTTTTCTAACCACTTTGGCCATGTGGTTGTCACATGAGAGATTGCTATCAACTTGGGTCCCCAGGTCCCTAATTACTTCTTCTGTACTTAATGGATTACCACCTATGTGGTAATTTGTGGGCACTTTGTTTTTGCCAAAGGGGATGACTATACACTTTTTGGAGTTTAGCTTGAGGCCATGGCTCTGGCACCAGTTATCTGTTTCTATGAGGCCCTTTTGGAGGATGCTTGTGTCGGCTGGAGAGTCGATTATGGTGCCCAGTTTGCAGTTGTCTGCGAACTTGGTCAGCCACAGTCCTTCCATGTTGGCCTGTACCTCCGAGAAATATATACCGAACAAGAGAGGTCCCAGGACTGAGCCCTGTGGGATGCCACTTGTAACTGGTTTGCAGTCTGACATGGCTCCAGCAATTCTAACCATGGGGGTTCTGTCCTTGAGCCAGTTTGCAACCCATCTAGTGACATATGGGTTTATATTTAAGCTGGTGAGCTTATGTATAATGCCCGAGTGGGGTATTGTATCAAAGGCTTTTGCGAGGTCCAGGTAGGCTGTGTGGACCACCTTCCCCTCATCAATGGCCTTGGTGATTGTTTCAAAGAAATCAACCAGGTTTAAGAGGCAGGATCTGCCCTTAACAAAGCCGAACTGGGTAGGATCCAGTGTCTGTAAGTCCCCAATATCTTTATTTATGAGGTCCATGATGATCCTTTCCATAGCTTTGCAGACCACGCTAGACAGGCTTATGGGGCGATAGTTTCCAGGATCCGTTGAGACACCACCTTTGTGGAGAGGGGCCACTGTTTCTGTATGCCACTCTTTGGGTACATATCCTGTAGTAAGGCTGATGCTGAACAGTAGTTTTATGTTTGGGTTTAGCTCTTCTTGGAGTTCATGTAGGATGCAGCCTGGGACACCGTCTGATCCCATTGATGCTGTGTTTTTTCCTTTGGAGAGGCCGGCTCTTACCTGAGCATCTGAGATGTCAGGGGGGCAGCACTCTGCTGGGATAGATATTTGCCCTTTTGGTGGGGGGGGGGAGTTTGCACTGAACCTGTCAGCTAGGATGTTGGCAATGTCTGTGGGTTTGATGTATTTTTTGTCATTTTGGACTAATTCTGAGCATATCTGGGAATTCCCACCCAGGTTCCTAACATAACTAAAGAAAGCCTTGTGATTATCCTTAGTGTTCTGTGCAGTTTTTTTCTTGAAGCTGGCCTTAGACAATTTTATGAGTGCCTGTAGTTTTTTGCTAATACTAATCAGAGATGCCTTCCCTTTTTGGGATTTTGCTCTGTCATGTAGTAGCTTCCTCCTTCTATTGTATAGTTTCTTTATGGCTGGGGTCCACCAGACAGGACGTCTGCCTTTGGAGGATCGGGTCTTGGTTTTATTTGGGATTGCATGATCCATGCATTCCTGAAGGTGTTCATAGAATGCATTATAAAGGATTCTGCAGTCTGGGCTGTATTTTCCACAGGCTCGGGGGCTTTGATGGATTCCACCTCGGTTTTGAGGAGTGTGAAATTTGCTTTAGAGAAGGTTTTCACTGTGGTTTTCTGGGCAGGGGGTGGGGTTGGGATGTGAATATTCAGTGAGATTAGTTTATGGTCTGATCTTACCAGTGAGGGATACTTCTGGTCTGGAGCATAGAGTCCCCATGTTGGTGATGATCAGGTCCAGTATGTTTTCCCCTCTTGTGGGAGTGGAAACAAGTTGTTCCATAGCATTTGAGTTTATAAATTCTAGGAACATTTGGACTAGGGTGTTGGAGCTAGAGTAATGCTCACAGTCTATGTTTGGGTAGCTGAAGTCACCCAATATAATGGTGTTTGGAGAGACCTTCATATTTTTCAGTGTTCTCAGGAAGGCCGAGTGGGGTTCCTGGGTTTGGGAGGGTGGTCTGTAGCAGGCAATAAACTGGAAGGCAGTTTTACCCACTGTTAGTTGCACATGGATAGTCTCTGATGCTTCGTGCTGTGCCACCAACCTGGAGGTGTGGGTATCTTTGATGAATATTGAAACTCCCCCTCCTTTTGTGGTTCGGTCCAAGTTTTGGGGTCAAAAAGCATGGTATGAGGTATTACCTGGTAGTGCTGGGGTGCTCTCGGGAGCCTTGAACCAGGTTTCTGTTACTGCACAGATATCGATGTTCTCCATGCTAAGGAGAGATTCGAGTGCGTGCATCTTGAGGTTTAGACTTTTGGCATTGAGTTGCATTACTCTTAGTTTCTTATCCCTTGTGATACCTATGGAGGTGGGTTTGTCTTTTGAGCCTTGCCAAAAAAGGCACTATGGGGGAAGCAAGAGCCTTTGCCAATATCCGAAAGCCCAGGGGTGACAGGTACAAGTCGTCCCTAGCGAAGCATCGTGGCTTGTCGAGCATGTCATCCCAGGCTGACAGGCATTGGATCCCCTTTGAATGACACCAATACTTAAGCCAGTTGTTGAAATTGATCATCTTGTCTTCATATTGTGGCATCATTCTTGGTGAGGGTAAGATGCTACTCAAGGTCAGGGTCATACCAGCCTGGGCTACATGCTCAGAGAGCTCCTCTATGTCTCTTTTCATGTAGTACAGGGAGGTATGTCTCAGATCATTCACACCAGCATGGACAATGACCGAGTCATATTTGTACTTGCCTTGGAGTGACCTGAGTGCTTGTGTTATATGGGGGATCCTAGCACCCAACAGGCAGCTCACTGTGACCTTCTCCTTGTTCAGCCTGGTGAGCAGGACGTCAAGTGTGCCTGATGATAGAGTCACCTATTACAAGTGTATCAGGTGTGTTGTTTAGCCTTAAGGGCTGTGACTGTTCGGCACACTGGCTTTGTGAGCTATGTGTTGCATGTGTTTTGTTTTGGGGTAGTGGTTGCTTGGGTGTCTGCTTTGGAGGTCTCTGCTGCTTAGGCAGATTTTTATTTAGAGCCTCCGAGTATGTTTTTGTGTGTTTATGTGTTTGGTTTGCTGTCGTGGTAGGTCTATGTGAGACTGGAATCGTAGTGAGTGTGGTTTCCTTCTCCTCCTGACTGGTTATGCCAGTACTGAGTTGAGAGAGCTTAGCCTCCAGTTTGGCTATATGGTTGCATCTCTCACATGTGTTTTAATTTGTTGGGAGGAGGAGAGGGTTGTCTGTGTACATGAGGCAGTTGTAACATTGCCTCAAGATTCCCAGATTCACCAGCTGGACCAGAGAGGAGATTGACAAATGACCTTTGGACATGCTAGAATAGTACTGGGAATTCCTTTATAATTGAAAAAAAGGGCCAATGGGGAACAAGGTACTCAAGGGGAGTTTGTGAGGGTGTAGTGCTTTTAATTTTTAGTGCTGACTTATATAATTGCTTTAGTGAGCAAGTGCCAGGTAACTTAAATGCAATGTGTTACAGGTAACTTAAATGCAAAAATGGCAAACAGTAACTTTCTTTCAAGTGAAACAAGGAAATAAGTACAGTAAGCAATGCAGATATCACTAGGGATCCACAGAAGCACTGAAAAGCTGCGTTTTAGGTGGAATTAGCATTTCAGGGAAATAACAAGCAAACAAACAACAAGCATACAAACAAAGCTAGATTCAGCAGGCCTGGATCTAATCTATGCTACAGCAAACAAGGTGCACCAATTTCAGTAAGAAACAGTTCAAATATGCAGGCACTATAAGCCTTTAACCAGAAATTCCCAGCTCAGAAGGGCAGAGTCCAGCCTCTCCTCCCACAAGAGTGCAGACCATGAACCTTCTTAATGTAAAATAACTGGCCTGAAGCCCAAGTGCTTAAACCAGAACTAATACACTTTTAGAATAACAGACACTGAGCCCTCAGTCAGCAGTTCCCAACTTAGAAGGATGTAAGCTACCTGTCCTGCCACCACAGTGCAGGCCACAAACCTTCTTAATGTAAGACAACTGGTTCGAAGCCCAAGTGCTTAAACTAAAAGGCTTAGAATGAGTTACACCAAGCAGTAATAAATACAATTGAGTACTATTAAGATGACGCAAAAGCAAAATAAAGTAGGAAGAAACACAAATACAGTAAAAGTAGATTTTTTTTTGAGTGAGCAAATGAGATGGGCCCAGGAGTTACAGGACAGAAACAAGTGCAAATGCAGGCCTTCAAATCAGAAAGTTGAGAGAGATGGAAGACCGCCCAAACGGCCAATAACTACAAATTCTGGGCCAGAACCACTCCTTATGTGGTAGACAGGTTACCTAATGCTTACCACTCCCACTGATAAGCTAGAAGGCTTCCCTCCAACACAGAAAGTCTTGGGGGGCTCAGAAGCTTACAAACAGTCCTGGATACAGCAAATCTGTATCTGGAACACTAATTACAGGAAAGGTAGAAAACAGGCTTACAAATTTTTTTTCTCAGAAAAGTAGCAAAAACAGTAGTAAAAACAATTCACATGCAGTGCAAGCTGGCACACTTGAGTATGTAGCAATATTAGTCCACACACAGTTTGAAAAAATGTAATTAAATTAAAAAGGATTAAAAGCAAGTGCAAAAAGGGTTTATTAGGTAGAATGTGGTAAAGAGATGGGACTGGGGGAGTGCCCTAGATCAAATCTACAGTGGGGCGGGCACTGCAAAAGCCACCAAATTTAAACTACAACCAAGAACAGGGAGGGGGGGGGTGGAGAAGACAGTTTCAACAGAGATGTGAGGAATCACAGTGCAAATTATAAAACCAGAAAAATATATACTGATCTCTGTATATTTGCAGAACAGTAAGACAACAGATATCTAAGCAACAGTTTAGCTCTATAATACAGAATAATACAGAAAAATATACTCAGCTCTATATATTTGCAGATAGTCTTTTAAGGCTCTCTCTCAGTGCACAGGTTCCAATTTAAATGCAAGCTGTTATTAACAGGTCAAAATTAAGGGAACCTGGAGTTAAGCAACACACAATCTATAAAAACTGGTTATATCAGCTGAAGACAATGCAGAAAATGAGGGAGGGGGTGGGGAAGACAGTTTCAACAGAGATGTGAGGAATCACAGTGCAAATTATAAAACCAGAAAAATATATACTGATCTCTTTATATTTGCAGAACAGTAAGACAACAGATATCTAAGCAACAATTTAGCTCTATAATACAGAATAATACATAAAAATATACTCAGCTCTATATATTTGCAGATATTCTTGTAAGGCTCTCTCTCAGTGCACAGATTCCAATTTAAAGATTTAAAGATATGCTGTGGTGGTGGGTGACTGGGGGGATACAGAATCTAAATGTTCAAGTTCTGCTCTTTCACCTTCAGTTCAAATACACATTTGGGAGTTAGTAGAAAATGCTGCACATGGTAGGTAGAGTGAAATACTGCTCCTTCTACCTTCAGAGTGGTATGAACATTGTAGTAGCAGCTGTCAAAGTATGCTACTGCTGTAACACTGTAGCAACTGAGCAAAACAACTGAATGCTGTAGTAGCAGGTGTCAATATATGCGACTGCTGTAACACTGTAACAACTGAGCAAAACAACTGAATGTTGTAGTAGCAGATGTCAATGTATGCTACTGCTGTAACACTATAGCAACTGAGCAAAACAACTGAATGTTGTAGTAGCAGATGTCAATGTATGCTACTGCTTTAACACTATAGCAACTGAGCAAAACAACTGAATGTTGTAGTAGCAGATGTCAATGTATGCTGCTGCTGTAACACTGTAGTAACTGAGCAAAACAACTGAATGTTGTAGTAGCAGCTGTCAATGTATGCTGCTGCTGTAACACTGTACTAACTGAGCAAAACAACTGAATGTTGTAGTAGCAGCTGTCAATGTATGCTACTGCTGTAACACTGTAGTAACTGAGCAAAACAACTGAATGTTGTAGTAGCAGATAATGTATGCTACTGCTGTAACACTGTAGCAAATGAGCAAAACAACTGAATGTTGTAGTAGCTGCTTTCAATGCATGCTACTGCTGTAACGTTATAACAACTCAGCTGAGCAAAACAACAGAATGTTGTAGTAGCAGCTGTCAATCTATGCTACTGATATAACATTCTAATGGCTATGCAAAAACACTGCCACAGTCAGTTGTTCTCCATTATGCACGTGTTACATATCCTATGAGTTTATACTAGTCACACGCTGCCTCTGTATGTCTGCTATATAATGTGCACTTGTACCTTTTCAGTTTTGACATCTTTGACAAAATCTTATGTGGTTCTTGTATATCTGTTCCCTCTTGCTTGAGGTTCTCATGTCTGATCCATGCCATAGTATACACATTATGTTGCAACAGAGAAATTATCAGTTTACATATGTCACTGACAATAACGTGTTTTGATGTGGTACATCATTACTGGCTATGATTTACTCTGTGTATTGTTGAGCTTTATTTACACCACCTTCACATTTTAAGTATGTTTCATTTTGAGTGGTCATCAGCTGAAACTTTAGTTTATGTAACTGCTCTGTGTATTGTCCATGTATAATGCTTCTCTCTTTAATTTGAATATTTATCGCAGACCGCAGGATATGGGTAGTGTCACTGTATACCTGTGATGACTTTTGCATGGAATGGGTCTTTTACTTAGTCCATAATCACACCATTTCTGAACTTTCTTTGTGCTTTACAGATGCCTGTATTGAGTCCAGATGTTTTGCTACCTGCATGACACCTAAGTTATAGTGCTTTACTTTTCTGCATACTTTAGGCTACATTTGGATATTTTAAACATAGATCATTTAAAGGTACAATGTTCTGGTATTTCAGTATTTACAGATTTAACATTATGGTAAGTCAATTACTCAAATTAGATTTCCAAATGGAGAGTTGTTTTCAATGGGGATGGTCATTGCTGATTATAAGGACAAGATTACCTCTTCAAACTTTGAATATATTCATTTGACAACTATCTGTGCTAAATATAAGGGTTTTCTGGCAGCCATTGTCAAATGTTGAACAAAAGACAGGGAATTATTAACTCAAGTTCTTCAGTCCCTGACTACATTTTCATTTTCTAGAGATGTGTTGTTTATATAGTATGATGAGGGGAGGGACTGTCTTCCTAAGGTGACAATACTTCATTTTTGTGTTTAGTTGAGACCATTTTTAGTATACCAAGAGTTTACAATGGAGAGCTCATTCTGGAGGGTTTGGAGTCAGACAGGGTCTTCACAACAACTTTCATTTTGCAGTTGTCTGCAAATTTTGTTAGACAGAGGTTTTGGCTCTCTCCTTAAAGATCTGAAAAGTATAGCTCCAAGGAACACAGCCAATCACTTTAATGCTTTCTGAAGTACCTGCAACTTGCACTATGCAAGTTCTAGCCTTCAGTAAACTTGCTATTCATCTTACTACATGTGGGTCAATTTTTATGATGGTTGCATGGAGAATGGTGTCAAAGGCACTGGCCAGGTCAAGATATGCTGTGATTACTAGATTCAATAGGCAGGATCTACACTTCATCAATGTCAAACTTTGTTGATGGTCATATCTAATAAGATTCTTGATATCACAGTTTATGAGGTCAGTTATAATTCATTCCATGGCTTTGCAAATTAAGCCTGTTAAACTGATTGATTTGCAATTACCTTGGTTAATTGTAAGGCCACCCTTATACCTTAGCATCACCTCTGCAGTGCGACAGTCACCAAGGAGAAATCTAGTAGCTAAAAGTAGTTAAACAGTCTAGTACATAGGTCTGCAAGAACATGTTTAACAGTGCTTCTTAAGAAATCAGGTATACTGTCAGGTCCCAAGGAGGAGATATTTTTGATCATGTTTAGCAATTCCAGTAAATGATCTTTAGAGATTATAGGGGAAGTAAGGGATTCAGATATTTCAGGGCTTTGTCCCAAAGTCTTGGGGTGAAACTAACTCTACATTTGTTTGCATGGATATTGGCAATGCCTATTTAGGTCAGAATAGGAGATATCATAATGAACACATTCAGAACAATGTATGGTGCTGTTTCTTAGTTTTGTAGCATTTCTAAATAATGATTTATAGTACTGTTGGCTTCAAAGGCCAGCCTAAGTTTATTGACTCCTTTAGTGAACCTGATAGTATTTTTTCAATTACTTTTGATGCTTTTGATAGTTCCCTGAAAAGTGAGGTTTGATTTAAAAGTTGGAGTTATTATCTTTTGTTGTAGAGTTTTTTTTTTTTTGTTATGGTGGTGAACTACCAGGATGGTTTATTTTTGTATCCCCAGTGATTCTTGTTTCTGTTGGGGACTACTAGCTCTATACAATTTTGTAAATGAATGGGGTAGTGCAGTTTTACTTATTATTTATTTTATTTTGAATTTGTTAACTGGGGTAGAGCATTGATCTCATTCAATCCATTTCAGTTTCAGCGCAGGGAAACACAATAGATGAGAATGACAAAATGCAATATATAGGTTCATAGGTTCATACTAGGCTATCTGCCCTAGGGCATTTATAAGCCTAGCCAGAATGTGTTTGGCTTTTGCCACCCATTTTAAATTTATTTTGCTATGCCCTTTTTCGAGGTTAGTATACTGTGCCTCTGTCTAACAGTGACACAGAAGTGATACCCGGGGTAAACCTACGATCTCCCATCCACTCATCAAGATTCCTCTTGAAGAGAGTCAATGAGGGACTCTGCCTAACCTGGACTGGGATTTTATTCCAGAGTGAAGGGAGCCTCTGGGTTATGAATCTGTCCCTCCAGCATGTCCTATTTATTTCAGTGCTGAGGTTCAAGTCCCTCGAGCGTAGCTTGATGGGATTTGGATTTTCTGAGGTGCAGCATGTCCATTAATTCAGGGTTGGACATGGCTTTATATGCCAGGCACAGATCGCCTCTGAACAGGTGGTATGCCACTGAGTAGAGCTGGAATTTCTTTAACCGGGCAGCATATGGCATCTGTTTGAGCCCTTTGATCCTCTTGGTGAGGTACTTTTGGGGTCTTTCCAGTTGCTGCAGGTGTCTGGTAAGGTACATCCCAAAAGGGGCATTGTACTCAATTATGGGCCTGATGAGGGATGAGTAAAGAGGCACAATGACCTCCCCTGATCTAGATGTGAATTCCTTCATGATTAGGTGGGTTATATAAAAATTTTTTTTAACCACTTTGGCCATGTGGTTGTCAAATGAGAGATTGCTATCAACTTGGGTCCCCAGGTCCCTAATTACTTCTTCTGTACTTAATGGATTACCACCTATGTGGTAATTTGTGAGCACTTTGTTTTTGCCATAGGGGATGACTATACACTTTTTGGCATTTAGCTTGAGGCCATGGCTCTGGCACCAGTTGTCTGTTTCTATGAGGCCCTTTTGGAGGATGCTTGTGTTGGCTGGAGAGTCGATTATGGCACCCAGTTTGCAGTCATCTGTGAACTTGGTCAGCCACAGTCCTTCCATGTTGGCCTGTACCTCTGAGAAATATATACCGAACAAGAGAGGTCCCAGGACTGAGCCTTGTGGGACACCACTTGTAACTGGTTTGGAGTCTGACATGGCTCCAGCAATTCTAACCATGTGGGTTCTGTCCTTGAGCCAGTTTGCAATCCATCTAGTGACATATGGGTTTATATTTAAGCTGGTGAGCTTATCTATAATGCTCGAGTGGGGTATTGTATCGAAGGCTTTTGCGAGGTCCAAGTAGGCTGTGTGGACCACCTTCCCCTCATCAATGGCCTTGGTGACTGTTTCAAAGAAATCAACCAGGTTTAAGAGGCAGGATCTGCCCTTAACAAAGCCGAACTGGGTAGGATCCAGTGTCTGTAGGTCCCCAATATCTTTATTTATGAGGTCCATGATGATCCTTTCCATAGCTTTGCAGACCAAACTAGTCAGGCTTATGGGGTGATAGTTTCCAGGATCCATTGAGGCACCACCTTTATGGAGAGGGACCACTGTTGCTGTACAGCACTCTTTGGGCATATATCCTGTAGTAAGGCTGAGACTGAACAGTAGTTTTATGTTTGGGTTTAGCTCTTCTTGGAGTTCATGTAGGACGCAGCCCAGGACGCCGTCTGGTCCCATTGATGCTGTGTTTTTTGCTTTGGAGAGGGCGGCTCTTAACTGAGCATCTGAGATGTCAGGGGAACAGCACTCTGCTGGGATAGATATTTGCACTTTTGGTGGGGAGGGGGAGTTTGCACTGAACCTGTCAGCTAGGATGTTGGCAATGTCTGTGGGTTCAGTGTATTTTTTATCATTTTGGACTAATTCTGAGCATGTCTGGGAATTACCACCCAGGTTCCTAACATAACTAAAGGAAGCCTTGTGATTATCCTTAGTGTCCTGTGCAATTTTTATCTCGAAGCTTGCCTTAGACAATTTTATGAGTGCCCATATTATATTCAAAGTGAATATCATAGCTAGCGTGAGGGTATAAAAGCAATAGATAAATGCCTTTATATACAGAATGACTGAAAAAACATGCATTAAATACAGTCATAAATGAAGTGGGATTATCAATAGTCATTCACAATAAGAAAGTATTGTATAGTAGAGGTAAATATAATTGTAATTCCAAAATGGTTGTATATTTAGCTAAGTGTCAACACTGTCCTTAGTATTATATTGGCAAAACAAAATGGAGATTGAGGGATAGAATATATGATCATGTATACAGTATCAAAAAATTTAGCCAGGATAATGCATTAGCTAAACATATGCAAGAATGCCCTGAACATGAATTTAAATTTTGGGTTTTAGACCAAGTTCCAACAAATATGGGGGGGGGATTGAATTAGAACCTGAAAGGCTCGAACTAATATGGTAAATACGTTTGTATGCATATAATGACCCTGGTTTGAATGAAATGTGCTCAATTATGCCAATATTAAAAATGAAAAGTTTATGTACGTAGTATGTTTAGGTTTGTTAAATGTCTTCAAACAAGGTTAAATTCATGTCAGAATCTTATGAGATGTGAAATGTATCGCAGCTGCTGGAACATATGTTATTTTATTATTATTTCTGTATTTTAAATAATTTTAGGGAATTATTATTCATAGTAATATAGGTAACTTGCATTTGATATTAATAGAAAGGCTTATTGTTCTTAGTATTATTCTTAATGAATTTATATAGTTGGTAATGTTTTTAAATGGTATAATGAGGAATGATTTTAACCATTAAGTATAAAGGGTAATATAACTTAAAATTTTTACAGCTGATACCATTTGACTAATTTGAAACAGTATTTAAATGCTTTTAGTATCTGACTAATCCATCTGAAGAAGTGCAAGGATTGTATTTGAACGAAAAGGGCTTTATGGAATAAAGGATTGTAGCTCACAGCAATGGTTGCCATATTTCTTTGGTTGCAGTTGTTTCGTTGTTTTTGTAATTTTCTAGGTGGTGTACATTGTCTTACCCTCATCTGTGGCTTTGGTGACTGTCTCAAAAATATAACAGACATGACCTCCCCTTGATGAAGCCAAACTGTGTGGGATTGAGTGTTTGAAGGTTGCCAATGTCCTTGTTAATGAGGACCATGATAATCTGTTCCTGGCCTTGCAGATCAGGCTAGTTAGGCTTATGGGTCTATAATTTCCCAGACTGGTGGGTGATCCACCTTTGTGTAAAGGGATGACAGTACTCTCCTCCACTCAGCTGGGAGTAAGCCGTTACTCAGGCTTTGCTTGAATAGGGTGCCTAATGGTGCTGCATGTTCCTGCCTGAGTTCACGTAGAATACAGCTTGGGATGTTATTAGGTCCCATGGAGACTGTATTTTTTGCCTTTGAGAGAGCAGTGATGCTCTGATCCGTAGATATAAGGGGAAGGGGGCAGATACTGGGGATGGCCTGATTTACTAACGGGGGGGACAGAGGGGTGAATTTTTGCTGAATCTGTCAGCCAGCACGTTTGCTATATCTATGGCATTTGTTATATGTGGTGTCCTTGACCATCAGTTCTGAACAGATCTGGGTGCTACCTTTGAGATTACGAACATATGTGAAGAAGGCCTTATGATTGTCTCTAGTAGATGTGGCCAATTGTGACTCAAAGTTTGCTTTGGAGGATTTCACTAGTGCTCTTATTTGCTTGTTTAGGCTAAGGAGAGATTGCTTCCAATTGGCCATCTGCTCCTTCTTGGTCCTGGACAGCAATTTTTTTCTTTTGTTATAGAGTTTATTTATTGCAGATGTACACCAGACAGGTTTACTCTTCCTTGTGGAGGATGATTTAATTCTGTCAGGTATTCCTGATTCCATGCATCTATATAAATGTTTGCATAGTAATTTGGTATAGTTTTGGATACTGGTGCCAATTCCTAAAGATGGGGAGGGTGCTGTCAAGCTATTTATGCCATCCCTCAGGAGGCTGTAATTAGCTTTGCAGAAGTTTTTTTTTTTTTTATAAATGTAAACACTTGCAGACAGACACACATTTCTTTTTCCTCTTTTACATTATTTGAAAGTCAAGCTGAAGTGTTGTTTCTTTTTCTGTTGTCTATCCAAACTCAAAGCACCTTCCAATATAGGGATATATAAAGAATCCTAAATATTTAATAAGATATAATATTTGTTTATAGTGCAACAGATGTAGAATTTGAAAGATATCGGGATGGATTTGTGAAGCACTGCAAAGCAGAGAGCGGTAGCTATGTACAGAGCAGTGATGTACATAAGTTATATAAGAGTAGCAGAGTGACTTGCAGGAATGATAAGAACACGTAATAGCCATAGCTTAACACAGTATGCACACATCCTTCATGTAAAGTCAAAAATGCCATGAGTTGGCATAGCATGACATAATGTGCACATAATAAAAGCATAAGACATTACTCTGTGTGGGTATATATATCTATCTATATATATATATATATATATATATATATATATATATATATATATATATATATATATATATAAATATCTATGTATATGTGTGTGTGTGTGTGTGTGTGTGTGTGTGTGTGGTTGTGTGCTTATGTATGTAGAAACATATATACTAGAATGCAATCAGTGTGGTATCAGTATAGTACATTTATTTAACTTTGTTTGCTGGGTTAGAACATTGATCAAATCTGACCATATATAGGCTTAGCCCAGATATATGAATTTATTGATACACTGATGGTGCATTTTGCTGACAAATAACAGTATAAGTTAAGAGGGATGGGATTTGTTCCTTTCACTTACATTGAAACCTGTCAATGATTTTTGGTAGATCATAGTACATACAAAAGGAACAAATACCACATTACACTTAACCTACTCTGCAATCTTTCAATGTAGCACTTGAAGAACAACAGATGGGTTTTTTTTTACTTATACTGTAATTTTATGATTTCATACATTTATCTATATCTATATATATCTAGAGAGAGAGAGAGATGTACACACAAACAAACACATACAGATATGCACATATAACTATGCCTGTGGGCATGTGCATGTATATGTATATAAATAACCTGGTCAGTAAAACATAATTACATGCATCACACACATTTTATAAATGTGTGTGTGTGTGTGTGTGTGTGTGTGTGTGTGTGTGTGTGTGTGTGTGTGTGTGTGTGTGTGTGTGTGTGTGTGTGTGTGTGTGTGTGTGTGTGTGTGTGTGTGTGTGTGTGTGTGTGTGTGTGTGTGTGTGTCTGTTGTTTGTGTTTATAGATAAAGATATATGTGTGCATGCATGTTTTGGTTGAAAGGTTCATGTACTGGATTTTAGATTATCTTGCCCTATTCTCTGTATACTATGTTCCACATGTTATATGGCAACCTCATGGCAACCCTGCCCTCCCATAAAGGCTGCATGTCATAGCTGCCAGGAATGCTGTGTTAATCCAACTGGAGTTAGTTATTCTGGTTTGGTCCTGAAGCCCTTACGCTTCTCCTATTTAACATATATATGCTTAGCTGTTGCTGCCTGTTTTGTAATATATTTGCAATCCCAAGCCAATATCTTTGAAAATGTAACTGTCTAGCAGTACAGTTGAAGACAATATGTGATGAAACATCTGTTAGTCTATACATTCATACACACACACACACACACACACACACACACACACACACACACACACATATATATATATATATATAGAGAGAGAGAGAGAGAGAGAGAGAGAGAGAGGGAGAGAGGGAGGGAGAGTGAGAGAGAGAGGATGATAATACTTTATTTTGGGAGGTGCTTTGAGTGTGGATAGACAACATAAAAGAAATAATACTTTGGCTTGACTTACATATAACGACAAAAGAAAAGAATCATGGCAGATGGGAAATGATGTAGCAGCTGAACAGAAAAATAGCTGCAAGGAAGGAATAAATGTGTTGAGTCAGGCACAGGACCAGACCGCTTTATCTAAAGTAGGATAATAGTCATTCTGTACCCTGTATTTTATCTGCAAAAAGTAATTAAGAAGCAGGTGAATAGCAGATCAGAGCTGGGAGACGCCTATAAGGATATGTTTTTTTTTTTTTTTTTCAGTTCAAGCACATCTCTCCCCCACCCCCAATTTGTCCAGAGGGCAAGATAAATGAAGGGATTGCAAACTAAGCACTGCAATCTGGTAAGGAATCGTATTTTATCCCTAATCAAGTGTTTCTTTACAAAAGGAGACCAAGGCAAAAACAAAGGGACAGGAGCAGATGTTTGCAGACCTGCCAAGCTTGTTTTGGGAAATTCCTAAAGAGTCATTTTTCCTTTACTTTGAGCCGGTTTCCAAGCCCTACCTCCCCCTGATCTGCTCATTGGGCGGTTAATTCATCCCATTTATGAGGGAGTGAGTGTTGTCTGTCAACCTAAGGATTTGAAGAAACAAAAGGAGACCTGATGCCAGGAATGAGGCCGAGTTTTGAGGGCCTCAGGGCATTAAAACACAGAGTGAGAAGAGAGAGGAGGCTAAGAGGAAAGGTGTGAACAGCTGCTACAAGTTTTATCTCGCTACCTGGAGACAGAAGGTTCTGTTTTATAAAAGGAATTCACTCCCTGAAATTTCTTTCTCCATTTGCTATTGGTATCAGAAAAATACATTTAGGGGACCCCATAAACTAGAGTAAACATTTTAACATGGAAGCACATTAAATTATTTTAGTTGTAAACGAAATAAAGAATCATTTAATGTAAAATCTGCTGGCTGTACATGTATCAGAACAGGGAAGATGAAAATATGTGGAACCTTTTGTAATGAAACACCTTCTTTTACTGTTTTAATCTCAGACTATACAGTGGGGGAGTATGATACATTAGCTGAATCTACTTGAGAATAAACCCCTGTTTCTAGGAAAGTTATCAAGCTTTAGGCAAAGAGCTTTATTTCTACTAGCAAATGGTTTAGAAAGTCCACACACAAAACTAAGAGGCAATGAAAGCTGCTTAGCCATGTGATCAAATAAATAAATACATAATACATAATGTAAATATGCCTATTCTTCAATGCCCTTTTGGCCTTCTCTCATGGCTCTTTCAGATATGAAAAGTTAGAAAGTAAACAATTAAATACAACTGACATAATTTGGATGATGCCATAATATGATGAAGGCATTCCCACATATTTGTTTTGATTTGGATCATGTGAATGAAATCACTAAGACCTAACACGCTGGGTACTTCTATGGGCAGGCTTCCAGCAGTAGCCAAGCAAAGGTAAGCAATGGAATTGAGAGCATAACAATATTGGTTATTCCGGATGGTTGATCTGTGGTATCTGGATGCTTTAAAATAGTACATGTTATTTGTCAAAACTGGATTCCACTCTAGACTGCAGTGTTTGGTTTGAACTGAAGTCACTTTTTCTTTAGCTCTGGGGTAGGAGTGGAGGGGTAGAAATGTACATGAACTGAAAAGGGCATGGCCTTTTGGAGTGGAGGGACAGAAATGTGAATGAACTGAAAAAGTATGTCTTTCTTTCTCTGCTCTAATCTGCTGATCAGCTGTTTTAACTTTTTTTTTTTTTTTTCAAAAATAAAATACAGGCTACAGACAAACTATTATTACCTTGTATGATATTGGACCAAATTCAATAAAGCCTACACTAAGTGTACATGATATGTATTCAATAAAATTCTTATCAAATTTTTCATGCTTTCTAGTCATTCAGAAAGATTACATTAAGTGTACATGTAGTCTACACTTTGTGGTAACCTTTATGAATCCCTGTCAATATTTAAAGCTGTACAAATATCAGCAGAAAACTAAAATTAGGAGGAAGAAGGTGTGAGTTATGTTGTGTTGTCTGTTCACTTAGAGCAGTGTATACTTACTATAGGTGTTATTGAATCTGGCCCATAAATTAGCCTGCCCTGCCTTTACCCTGCATAGTACAAAAAGCAGCCCTACATGCATTAGAATGAACACATTTGTTTGTTCCTTGTATTAGTTTTTTTCTACCACTATCAATTAATCTGCCATTGTGCAGCTGCACTGCCCTCCATTTGCTTGGGAGGTGAATGGGACTAGTGAGAGAATAAGACTGCAGCAGATGGGCTTATCTTATGCTAAACAAGGGCACAGATAAGCCTGGATGTTGGCAGTGCTGCCATATTTGCAAAGACAAAGACACTTCCAGGGAACTGAATGAAGAAGACATTTGTTTTTGTGCTAAGCAGATAAACAGTCTTGGCATGACTGAGAAGACACTGATTGAGAGTGGGTAATGGAGAGGGCATGGAAAGGTATTTTATTTATGGAAGCAGCAAGTCATGTAAAGTATGTCATCTTATGCTTCTAGAAGTTAAAAAAGCCGCAAAACGATGCAGTTTTCTGTAACTGATTGTAAAAAGAAAATGTTCATAACTTAGGACTTAACTAATTGCCACATTTGTAAGGGACTCTGTGTTAATCACTAACCATGCATGTAGCTGTCAAAAATGGAACATTTCAAAGTTTCTGGAGTTTAATTACTCCAGAAATAACATTGCTAATAAATCTATGCTTATATAGTTAAATCTAGATTGAAAGAAATTCCCTTGCCTTGATGGTCTGGGTTCTGGGTGGGGGGTGGGGGGGTTCTGTAGACTTACGTGACAGAAAGATGGTGTGCTACTTTCAGTTAATGGCTCTAAGGTTCTTTATTAATGTTACATTATCATAAACCTTCTGCAGAGAGCCATCATGAACTGTGTTACCTTATTTTAATTTTAGTTATTAAGTGGGCAAACCCAGTAGGCACAAATGCCTCTTCTCTGGGCCCACCCAGAAGCATACTGGTTAATTGATTTACTCAGTATTGCAGAGTAGACAAATGGATACCAAGGGATTCAAACCCTTTTTGGCTATAATAAAGCATGTTCATTGCAAATAGCCTTATTTCACTGCAATAAACTATATTTTCTGAACATTGGAGTGATTTGCATCAGTCATAAAAGTGAACTGCCAGCACCTTGTACTGTTCAGGACAAACTATGTAAAATTACTGAGGGATCACTTTATGATGCTTTATGATAAGCAGGTCAGTATACATTTTTAAATAGCCCCATAGGTAATGACCATCACAGCTCCATGTACACATGACATTAAACTTACAGTGAAAATGAGGAATACATAAAATGATCTTTGATGTTTTAAAGAACAAATATTTAGTGACATTTCTCCAGCATTTAAAAATAAGCTACACTTTTAGTGTGTTTGCAACTGCACCCACTCAGTAGCTATGTAGTTTATGATTTTCAATCATAAATGCATATTTTCCAGGTGTAAATAACATAATGAGCTATCTAATGAAGGGAGATTTAATTTATTCACTTTTATTGTTGCCTATTCCTTAGGCCAACAATGGAAACTCTGTCTCTGACTGTGAGGCACACAGTGAAGCCTTTTAGAAAGATGGTTATACTTAATCCCACTTTTCAAAACACATTGCCATTTACCTTCTGGAATATTCTTCAGGAAATTACTAGAGACAGGACTTCTGTAATTTCTACTGTAAATAGCAATAAATATATCAAACATGGAAAGCTAACCAAGTTCTTTACATTATCATGTATGCGGATGTCCCACAATCCATTTTCCCAGTTTTCAGGTAAACCAAAGACAGCCCAAAGCTATTTTCAATTAAAAAAATAAACTAATATTTAAGAAGAATGTACTCTTCTTTGGTTAAATATAGTCAGCGTATCTTTAGTTTTTTATCCCATATTTTTCACTTGCTTTCATATTACATGCCTTTGTCACAATATGTCTTCCATGGCATTCCTGTCACTTAGAGCATATCTCTAAACTAATGCAGTATGACAGCTTTGGCTCCTCCCATATGCTTTACACACATTTGCCTGAGGCAGGGTCTGTGCTCAAAGATATGTGGTGTTGCCTCCTTATACCTGCCATAAATAACTGGACTACTGGGGGATTAAATTCCCCAGAGAGTCAAAGCTGCCCTGCATCTGTTTTGCTCAGTTCCTTCATGTAATGATTGACCTGTTAAGCCCAAAGCTTGTTCATACATTTGAGTCACTATTAGAGAATGGGAGGTGGGTAACATTGCTTCACTTTGCATACCAGTAGGCTGACAATCATATTTTTTTAAATGCGTATTCTACTGTTTGTTATTATTTCAGCTATGTGACTGTGTTTTGTATCTTTTCCAGCCATCCCACCTCAATTTGAATTTCATTTATTTTAGATTTGTATTGTGTGTGTGTGTGTGTGTGTGTGTGTGTGTGTGTGTGTGTGTGTGTGTGTGTGTGTGTGTGTGTGTACATCTAAATGGAATCTTTGCACATGAATCACTGTGTGTTTATGTATTTATATGGATAGTACCATAACACCAGACTCCTGTGCCCATAACTCACATGACTCACTGTATATGAGCTCAGTTCTTTCATTTCCCTGAGGCAGTCAGACAGCAGATGTAGCAACAGTGAATAGGACAATGCAGTCTGGATCAACAAGGTAGTCACATAGCCAACAGGGGCCTGATCAAAAGGTGAATCCACAGCAGTAGGCAAGTTGTATCATGCAGTCTTTAAGAAAAATTTAAACAGAAAGGGTGTGCAGCATTATAGCAAACATATCTTAATAAGCCATGCACTTGAACCAAAATAAAAGCAGTGAAAGCAAAGCAATCAAAGGAGAATAGAAATTTCTGTGATGTAAGATTTATGTGTGTGGCACAACTCCCAACACCTGTCATGGAGCTAAATTAAGCACTGTGTCAGGATAGCCAGCCAAGGTAATTCTGAGAATACTGTATAGAAAAGGAAACTGATAATATTTCAAAAATTGGACCCTTACCTTACAGTCACAAGGTTTGCTTTAGTCCAGAACACATGTAACCTTTTACAGAAATGAGAAGCGCATGAGTTGAAGGATTATAGTCAAATATAATAAATAAGACATATTGCTTTGGAGAAAGAAAAAAGCAACACATCTTAAAGTATTCCCGTCATGCAGAGTGGTAGCCTTGCTACCTTCAAGGTAAACCTGGATAATATGATGGGCCTCAAATTCTTCCATTCTGTGCTACGCTGTTCTTCTTGATGCTCAAGCAAAGATTAAATATGGGTCATTGGCTAGGCTTGTAGTGCACTGCAGACTGATTGCACAGTACTCGCCTATGAACCTTTGGATGCACACTGATTTGTAATAACAGAAAATGTTTACTGATGCCAAAAACAAAGTACACACAAACATTATGACAATGTTGAACTGTTAACAATTTTGATGTCAGGTTTAGCTATATTTTTAAATTGCTCTGATCCAAAAGTAGCTGCAGAAGACCCTGGTGTGGCTCCAGAATAATCAAGGGAAGACCTTGGCTAAATGGCAATATGTTTCTCTTTATGGAAAGAAGAAAAAGGTGTGCTGAACTACTTTGGTCACTATACCTGACTGTGCCCTATACTACCTGTGATACAGCAAATACCTTGGCTATGCAGCCTCTCAGTATAACTCAGCTGTGGGACTACATATATTAAATGGGATGTTAATCTCAGTCATGGGACTACATATAATAAATGGGATGTCAATCTCAGCTGTGGAACTGCATATAATAAATGGGATGTTAATCTCAGCTGTGGGATTACATATAATAAATGGGATGTTAATATCAGATGTGGGACTACATATAATAAATGGGATTTTAATCTCAGCTGTGGGACTACATATAATGAATGGGATGTTAATCTCAGCTGTGGGACTACATATATTAAATGGGATGTCAATCTCAGCTGTGGGACTACATATAATAAATGGGATGTTATTCTTATCTGTGGGACTACATATAATAAATGAGACATTAATCTGAATTTTTCTTTGCTAAATTCAATATTCTGTGAGATATGGAAAATACAAAATTCAACATCAGTCCAAACGGCCGATTCAGATAACAATACTAACGCATACAGAACCACAGTATTGCTATTATCTCTCATCAAAATGCTAGGAAAATCTGTATCCATGAGGTTTAAGTCACACACACACATTGTCATGTATGATCTGTATTCCAAGCTTTAGGAAGGGCATGGTATTATTACTGTGTCATGTTTCCTCACTGCCAGGAAGTTTTAATTAATGGAAGCAGATCAGCTGATAAATGCAGTATTTAGTGACATTCTAAAACATTTGATTTATTAAGATACCACATTTATTTATTTATCCAATGCTGTAAATATTTTCACTTTCATATCTTTAAACTGGTTACTTAACCATTTGCATCTGTTAGCTGAGGTAGAGCATTAACCCAATGACCCACCTTCAGACTCAGCTCTGACGTATCTAAGCAGTATATGCAAATCAATTTAAAAATCTGAAATTGAAAATATTTACAGCATCAGACAGAAGTCAAAAACAAACTCAGTAGAATAAACAAACAATAAAGATAGAATTGTTAGAATTATAGCATTAAGTACATATACACAACATATGATGATGCAGATGCAGTTAATGTAAATGTAACAACATTTGAATAATAAAATTAAAAAAAAAAATATATATATATATATATATATATATATATATATAAGCTAGAAATTAAGGTAATGAGTGTTTATTTTTCTATCTGGAAATAAAGGGTGGTATGTGTGAAAGTTTGACTGGGGCAGGGGCATTGATATCTGTTCTGATCCAATGCCCACCAATAAATTAATCTTCACTTTGAAAAAAAATTTAAATCCACATGAAACCAAATGTATTGTCTCAAGTCACATGCAATTACAAAGCAGATTATGGAAAGAGGCACAGGAATATGAAAAAGTAAACACTCCCTAACATCAGCTTGTCCACAAGAGCATGCACTGAATAGGTACTGCTGCCTTGAGTATGTGTTTACAGTATCTATGCCCAAGAACAGACCTCACACTGAATACCAGAACAAACAGGCTCTTTGGTTTAGCTTTCCAGAATCCTTTCTCACCATTGTCTCTGGACAGCAGAGGCTCTAAGTATTCATTAATCCACAGGGACTGTAATTTGAATAAACTTTTAAATGTGTGCAGGTTAATTTTCATGGAATACTATTAATATTCTCTGACACTACAGCCTTCTGTCCTGCCACAGTATAGTAACCTGCCACTACCCCAGATTATCAGATCAGGGACTTCCCAGTTACTGTTCTCTTTTGCTAATAAATAATTATAACAAATGCTAAGACATAACAGAGCAGTCTAGCTCATTACATGTAGAGACCAACAGCTTATTAACATCTACTATCTTAGCAATTGATAAATATGTAACAGGTGAATAGCCACAAGCTTTTTAAAAGTGAAAAAAAAATACTTTACTTATGAAAGAATGAGTTAAGCAGTATAGTAATTTATTTCATTTAATAGTAATTCACATCTTATATTTATTTAAATGCTTCTTTAGAATTAAATTTAAGATGATTTACCTGAAGATTCAGAATGATCTGCTTTTAAATGAAACATCAGTACTGTGTTCTGTATACAACTACGTTATGGCCAATGTAAATGTGAATGTGTAAATAATTCTAAATTCTGTTGTATGTTTACCTGTACTGTCTGGCCTTGTTGGCCCAGGTCATGACTGAAAATGGTACTTGGACTACTTCATCTACCCATTTAACAAATGTTAAATAAATAAATTTATTTTATTTTACATTTTTTACTGGAGTAATTTCAGTCATACGTGAGGTGATAACATTCACAAAATCAGGATAATGCATGAGAAAGCAGAGGAACTTTTTTACCAATGGCAGATCTAGCTTGTGATGTTAGGCAGAGAGGGAGATTTTCCATGTCCAGAAACATAGATAATTAAATTTATTTATTATTTTTTCAATGTGATTTTGAAAGTTAAGGGATTGGTCAAGCCATAAGCCAAAGTATTTGAAGGAGGTAAACCAGAAACTGCAAAGACAACCAGGATGCAAACCACCTCGGAACCACTCTGTCACCCAAAAAGCACAACAAGTAGCCAGGCGATACCAAATTCAACATAAAAAAATGCTGTTAGAAGCTATCAATTTGGTTGAGTGTAAAAAAAAACATAAACGATGAAAATCAAAGAGAATTTTATTAATCTAAGCACTTTTGTCCCTTCTTGTTTGACGGGAACTTCATCAAAGAAAAAAAAAACAAGTATACTTACATCACTTCCTTATATAACAAAAGAAATTGAGCATAATTTAAATCTTAAAGGAACATCCACCTAAAAATTCTAAAAATTACACACAGAAATTCATTGAGTAAGCATAAACTACTAAACATTCACATGTTGCATGTATGTATATAAACAAATATGCAAATATATATATATATATATATATATATATATATATATATATATATATATATTAATAAATTTATAGAATAAATTAATGTTTTTTTAAATTTGATAGATTTCAACTTTAATATAGGCAGGATGGAAATTACCTCATTCAGTCCATTAGGACCAATGGCATGTAATTTTATCTGCCACTCAAGTTCCTTGGTTTCTAACAGAATTTTCCATGGACCTCCCATATTGTTATGTTTCAAGACATCCAGACCAAAAAAACTTAAAACTATGACCTAGATTGATCTGTAAATGTTTCTAAAAAGCATTAGTTGGATTATGTCTTTTAATGGCATGAAGATGTTCATAAAAACTTTCCTTGAGTGCTCTTTCAGGTTTACCTACATAATACAACAGACTTGACACAAAGCTAAATAGATCATACCTTTAGACCTAGAATTCACAAAATAGTTATTTATGAACACCTAGGAATACCTGTGAGCCTGGTTTTATATTCTACTCATAAACCTGACTAGCAACATTTCCAGACTACTGCAAAACTGATACAGAGTCAACAGATTAGTAAACTACTTATGTTTTCTTTTGAAAAAGTAGTATTACTCACAATTCTTGAATGCAGCCTTCCTGTTACTTCATCACCCCTCACCTCATAACTTAAGCAAAACTCCAAATCAAACAGAATAAATCTGCACTTTAATAACTGGAACAGAAAAGATGCAATAGTCAAAGAATGGACATGGCTGCAAAGCTACCTGTCTCTCATTCTAGAACAAGCAATGCATGTCCTCTCATCAGCTGAGTCAAGTCAAAACCTAGCAACAAACTTGGAGACAATTAGAGACCACAGCTGTTTACTTCACACTGCTGCAATACTAATTATTTTGTTCCAATAATGGTTTCTTATTAAAGCCCCAACAATCTGGAACTTTCTTCCTGAAGACCTAGGGCTGATAGTCAGCTCAAGATCCACTTTAAACAAAAGTCAAATTTATGTTGCTCAGGTGCTATTATATAAAATGCAAGTTCTTACAAATTAGTCAAATTGTGGTTCACATTATGGTTAGAACCATAATGGTATCAAATATTTTTATTATTACCTTACGTTTTTTTTTAAACCTAAAGCTATATTCCATTATTACATGCTAAGTTATTCCAATACATTGTCACTTCTTGTCTTCTTGTGTCTTTTTTTTTGCAGAATTACAGTAACTGGGTCATAAATGAAAAAGGGCCTCATGATCAAGTCCCTTAACTGTAAAGGAAGTAAATATATGTCTTTTCTAGCAAAAATTAGATTACATTCTTTCTGATGGTTTGCACTACAAATAGTACATAACAAATGTTCGCATCTAGAAATAAAGAGGTTATAGTGTCCCTCTACTCGTCACTCATCAGACCCATCATAGAGTACAATGCCCCATTTGGGATGTACCTCACAAAACACTTCCAACAGCTGGAAAGACCACAAAAGCACCTCACCAAGAGGATTACTGGTCTCAAACATATGTCCTATGCAGCCCGACTGAAAAAACTCTGGCTGTACTCAGTGGCATATCGCTTACTCAGAGGTGATCTCTGCCTGACTTACAAAGCCATGTCCAACTCAGAATTGATGGACATGCTCCACCTAAAGAAATCCAAGTCACTGCAAGCCACGTGCTCTAGTGAGCTAAAACCTCACACAATAAATAGAACATGCTGGAGGGATAGATTCCTGTCACAGAGATTCCCCATGCTTTGGAACAAAATTCCTAACTACCCACGGTAGTGGTGCTGCGGTAGCATTGTCACTTCACAGCAAGACGTTGTTCCGTTCGATTCTCAGAGCGTCTTCTGTGTGAATGGGCATGCCTTTGTTGAAGGTTGTGCATCAAGGCTGGTAACTCGGCACGGAAAAATCCACTACCAAACATTAGCGGACCGGAGTTCCACTGTGGCGACCCCTAACCGGGATAAGCCGAAAGACACAACAACAACATTAGGCAGAGCCACTCACTAACACTCTTCAAGATAAGCCTTGACGAGTGGATGGGTAACAGAAAATACACCCCTGGGATCACTTCATTGGCTCTGCTTGACAGAGGCTCAGTTAATTAATCAATGGGGGTGGTGAAAACCAACACACTCTGGCTAGGCTTAAAAATGCCCTTGGGCAGATAGCCTAGTACCTACCTATGAACCTATGAACTGCATTCCCAACTTCTGCTGCAAACATTAATCTCAGAAATGCTTCAGTTTTGAAATCCAAAGTAATTGTTAATGTACATCAGCACTTATGTCAGTGTATGTGTTACAACTTTTCCTGTACTTCATAGATCTCTATACAAGTTGGCATTGCTTGTTTGGCCCACACCATAGAGCTCTACACAAGTTGAAATTGTTTGATATTGGCACTTTTATTTATTTTGTAACATGTTGCTGTTCTGCTAACCATTGCTTTATTAGACAAGTAAACACTTTATTTTGTGCCATGAGCAAAGATGTGGATGTCACTTAGAGATGTTTTTCATTTTCTGATGACCTGAGTGATACATAGGAGGTAGCAATGAGTAAGCTCAATGAAGATTTTTATCCCCAAAAGAAATGTTATTCATGAAACAGCATGCTTTCATAGAAGTGTTCAAAGGATAGGGAGAATCTGTTGAAACATTTGTTCGACAATTATAGGAACTGTCTGAGTACTGTAGGTTTAACCAGATGAAAGATGAACAAAAATTAGAGATGGAATAGTGATTGGCCTGGATGATACTGATGTGCCCCAAACGTTACAGCTGGAATTGAGTTTAACTTTGAAAAAAGCAATTCATATTGGTAGAGAGGCTAAACTAGTAATGAGACAAAATGAGGATATAAATATAGCATATTCATGTTAAAGCAAAATACAAAGAAAATTGCAAACTTGGAAAAAATCATGCTAATGGCCAAGATACTTATATTCAACAGAAGCACAGTAAATGATACTTTGACTTCTGCATGAGATGTAATCATTCATATACTGTGTCAAAGAAGTGTGCAGCATGTGTCAAAAAGTACAAGAAGTGCAACAAGATGGCACATTTTAATATGATGTATGAAACTAAGCCGTTAAAACAACAGCCACTTAGAATAAAACTTACCTGAGTTTAGTATTGCTGTGCTAAACAATGAATCAGACTGGTGAGTCAAACTCCCAACACATCCAACCCTAGTAAGCTTTTACTACATGGTACTTCTGGAAATATCCCAAGGTGCTAACAGCTGCATGAAGCAGATACTGAAATATGTAGCCCTGCAGGCAAAATCAATAGTGTAGGAAAATTCATAGCACTAACAGAGTGGAAGGGACACAAGAACAAATCATGAATCAATGTGCCTGAAGATTAGTATGTTAATGATATGATTAACAGTAGAAAGGTGCCATGCAAGTTTGGGGTGAATGCGACAGTAAATGAAATTAAAGTGGATATCTTCAGAGAAATTACTCGGTTTAACTTTATGACAATTAGGATAAAGTTGTAGACAGATACTTTTGCATATGCCATGATTACACCCAAAAGAGTAAGGCTAACAATGCTCCCTTAAATGGGGAGAAACCCAGAAATGTGTACACAGTTATTACAAATGATAGTGTAACTGAATCTACTTTACTGTGCTTGACACTGGTACTAGTTGTTATAAAGACTGGCACTGGGAGAATATCTGCCTGTTAAAAAAGTTAAATGATGCAGTCATGAGGGAGAGGTTCATTCTAACTACACTTGATACCACACCTAACCTGCTAGTTGACAGAGTGTTCTCCCTTTTTCACAAATAATCCTAGAGAAATCCCAAAGATAACAACCTTTATTACTTTTATTAGAAGTAATCCACAGCAAGGTAGGACAATACTGAGAAAAATTTACATCAGCTTCAAGTATTAGCACAATTTGATTCTGTAAAAAAAATACAGCAGAAAAAAAAATAACATGATAACACCTATGACACTTACTTATTAGATGATAAGAGGACAGTATCCAATTTGACACGCCCACATATTCCTGTGTACTCTTGCAGATGACTGAGCTCAGTTGCATACAGCTATGGACACACAAACATAGTTGCTTGCACCTAAGAACACTTGCAGAAAGCCATATCAGTCATGACTGGGTTCCCTGTTTTGTGATCTGTAAATCTGTACTAAAACTATGGTTGTGGCATCCAATCCAATTTCTAGGTTAAAAATATGGACACAGTACACTTGGAGCCACAATTCACGCTACAAAGGTTGGTTTAATATTGAAATGTTGATAAAAACAAGATGAGTCCCTTCATCTTTTTAATGAAAACTTCTTCGGATAAAACCATGTTTGAAAAACTGAGCCCATATATACACCAATCCAAGGAGGAGAAATAGATTGCATGAATGCCAAGCCCCCAGTGATGTCATGCTTCCTTTGAGAGGGTTAACAGGATTTTTAGAAGATATAAATGGCCAAGCAGGTAGAAAACCGACATGAATTACAACCACATTAAAGTTAACTTATGCATGTGCTTCTGATTTTTAACATATTAATAATGTACTGACAACATATTGCAGCTATCACCTTTCTAAATATTTCAGTTTTAAAATACAGGTAATGAATATTTGGTCATTCAAATCCAGCCATTTCATGGAATTAAGTTTCAATTGCCAGCGAAGTTCGAGTTTGTCCAGATTGAGCGTCCATGGGCCCCCTCTATCTGACAGGACAAATTTTTCTAAAATGAAAAATTTAAAGGTGTGGTCAGGGTATTCCATGGCATGTTTAGAAAGAGCAGTGGTATCCTTTTTAGTTCTAATATCAGAAATGTGCTCATAAATTTTGTCACATAGACTCCTTTCTGTTTTACAAACATAAAACCATTCACAGTGTTGGCATTGAGTACAATAAATGACTTTAGTAGAATTACAATTAGAATATTTTTAGGTCTAAACTGGACACTGTTAATGACAAACAAATTAAAGGTTAAACTATACTTGCAATATGGGCAGCGGCCGCATTTCACCAAACAAAAAATGCTTTGATTTTTGTACTGATTTCTTCTCAAATAAAGTTTTGAGGTTTTGCCCCTTCTTATAAACAATGCTTGAAGCCAAACCTACATGTTCTCAAATGTAGTTGTCGTTTGTCAAGATGCTCCAATTTTTAGCAAGTATGCTTTTAATATAGCAGCTGTCCAAATGAAATACTGTAATAATGGAATTATTATAATTATCATTCCTGTCAGTGATATGTGTGAATGCCTGTGTATCCATAATCGATGGATTAATATGATCTTGGACTTTTGCTCCAAGGATGGGTGCGAAGTCGTTCCTGTCACATTTATTCATATCCTCAGTCATTAATTCATTAATAAAAGTAAGGGGATATTTTTTGAAAACATGCCCCTTGACAGGTTGCATTTGTCCCAAAACCTTCTGTTATCTGTGATCATTTAGGCAGCATAGATGGATTTGCTTTTGCCGACCACTCTCTTCTGCACTCAGGGATGCACACTTGTGTAGTAGAGACATTTGTTAAAGTAGGTCTCTTTCCAGTAAATTTCAGAAGTAAATATTTTATTAATATTGTCCTTTTTGAGCTGAACATTTAGATATGCCATATGGGTATCAGGGACTTAGTGGGTACATTGGAGAAATTCTGTGGTGGTGTTGTTGAACTCCAGGAACTGGGGAATGATGTCAACCATCTCCAGTCCACAAAATAAATTTATTGTCCAGCATACCTCTGAACCTCTTAGAGTAAAAAATCTGGACAAAGCCATAAATAAAGTGAGGACAAAGGCCTAAAAATAGGAACACTTTTTTTAAATATTGCACTTACACATTCAGACAGTTGATAGAATAACATATTTTGCATTATCATGAATTTTATGAAGGGTATGAAGCTTGCCTGAAATTATTTTCTGACTTCAACCCTCAATGATTTACCAACAATGTGCCAGAAAACTACAATGTTATGAGAAACAGACCAAAAATATGATGCAAAAATCTGGATATTCTGCGAAAATCTGTACAGTTGAGAGGTATGTTGTCCAGGTATCTAGTGTAGAATTTGCATGAACCATAGAAAGTGGACTCAAAGAGAAATTTTTTTCTCCCACTGTTTTATGACTGCATTGGCAAATAGACCGCCCACATGCTGAACCCATGGCTATGCCTTTTGTCAGTAAAAAAATTTATTTTTGAAAAAAATGGAATTATTTTTCAGCACCAGTTCCATAAGATTATCGTACATGTTTATGATGTCTTGTTGTAGTCCTTTGTCAGCTAAAAATTCACAAAACCATTCTAGACCAACATGATGTTGGATGATAGAATACAAGACTTTTATATAAATTGTTATTAATACATATGATACATGCTAGAGAATATGATTAATTTTCTCCAAAAAATCCCAAGAATCATGACAGATGTGTGATTTAGCCATGACAAATTCTTTGATCTTGACGTATACAAATTTTGCAAGAAGATAAGTGACAGATCCTCTGGCATCTACAGTTGGACAAAGTGGTGGTTGTTCAATAGTCTTATGGAGTTTAGGACCTCAAAAATAGTTGGTATAATTGGTTTGCTTACATTTAAGAAGTTATAGTTATCAAGTGAGATCTGCTTATCAATAAATAAGTCCATGATATTGGATCTAATTCTCTTGTAAGCAGTATTAAGTTAATTAATTGAAGACTTCATGTAAGTGTCATCATCTAAAACCTCTTTCATTTTATTACAAAAATCGATCGTATTCATAACAATAAGGCCCTTCCCCCCTTATCAGGTTGCATTATCCTGATTTCCTGGTTGTTTTGAAAACTATAAATTAGTTCACCTTCGACCCTAGTTATGTTGTTATTCTCTGGGGTGTCTTTATATTCTGGTTTTGATCCCCAGGCCAAGTAGTTGTGAATATCCAGTTCATAGATCCTCTTGAAGCATTGAATAACAGGATGGATAGAAGGAATAAAAGTACTAGATATATGTAGGGGGTTAAGTGCTCCATTACAATTTTGAAATAATAAGTTGAAGTTTAACTTCCTAACACAGCATTTCAAATCCATCAGGACAGAAGCCACACCTGTTATCTTATTTGGTATAAATGTCATACCCTTTGCAAATAAATTGCAACACTGTTCATCCAAAACACATGTAGAATAGTTGTACACTTTGAAATCGCCTGTTGAATTACATACAATATTGCACGGTGGTAAAACACCACCATCCCTCTGACTGACCATATCATGAGCGGGAATATGGGGTGCAGTTGTTAAAATCTTCCTCTGTTCCATCCTCTCCTGCCCATCCTGGCATCTCTCCATGGGGGTTGTCTCCGTGATGGGACCCATCTTTTGTCAGGTGGGTGTTGTCCCCGTTCCCTCAACCTCTCCAATTGGCTAAGTAGGAGAAGGCTTCTTCATCTAAAAAAAAAATTCAAATTCGATGAACCTGCTTGATTTGGAGGCTCACTACTGGATTCTTCATTACTGTTATTATGAGAGGTATATAAAAATTATTTTTGTCCACATCCTTGTGAGGGAGGGGGGTGGGGTATGCTTGTTTTTTAGCATATTCCTTTCTATCCCTTGTGCGCTTTTTCATTTTCCAGTCTCTAATAGTGTTCACATGTTTATATCAATACTGTTAAATATATGTCTGTATTCATAGGTTCATAGGTTCATAGGTTCATAGGTTTATACTAGGCTATCTGCCCTAAGGCATTTATAAGCCTAGCCCAAATTTTTGTGGCTTACGCCACCCCTTATATGAAAAAATACTGTGCCCATTAGTTTGTTGTGCCTCTGTACAGCAGTGACACAGAGATGATTCCCGGGGTAAACCTACGATCTCCCATCCACAGGTCAAGATTTCTCTTGAACAGAGTCAGCGAGGTGCTCTGCCTCACATGGACCGGGATTTTATTCCACAGCATGGGGAGTCTCTGAGTGATAAATCTATCCCTCCAGCACGTCCTATTTATATCCGTGCTAAGGTTTAAGTCGCTTGCTCTAGTGGTTTTGGTGGATTTGGATTTTTGAGGTTGAGCATGTCCATTAATTCCGGGTTGGACATGGCCTTGTATGTCAGGCACATGTCACCTCTGAGCAGACGGTATGCGACTGAACAGAGCTGGAGTTTCTTCAATCTGGCAGCATATGACAGATTTTGGAGTCCCTTTATCCTTTTGGTGAGGAACTTTTGGGGTCTCTCCAATTGCTGCAGATGTTGGGTGAGATACATCCCGAATGGGGCATTGTACTCAATCATTGGTCTGATAAGTGAAGAGTACAGGGGAACAAAGACCTCACTAGATCTGGATGTGAATCCCTTCATGATCAGGTGGGCAATGTAGAAGGTCTTTCTAACCACTTTAGCAACGTGAGTGTCAAAAGAAAGGCCACTGTCAACCTGGGTCCCCAGGTCCCTGATAACCTCTTCTGTGCTTAGTGGATTGCCACCTATATGGTAGCTTGGGGTTACCTTGTTTTTCCCGAAGGGTATGACTATACATTTTTTGGCGTTTAACTTCAGGCCATGGCTCTGGCACCAGCTATCTGTTTCCGTGAGTCCCTTCTGAAGGATATCCGTGTCCGATGCACTTTCCACTATGGCCCAGTTTGCAGTCGTCTGCAAACTTTGTCAGCCAAAGTCCTCCCATGTTGGCCTGTACTTCTGAGAAGTAGATGCCGAACAATAGGGGGCCAAGGACCGAGCCCTGTGGGACACCACTTGTGACCGGCTTGGAGTCTGACAAAGTGCCAGCAACTCTAACCCTGTGGGTTCTGTCCTTAAGCCAGTTTGCAACCCATCTTGTGACATATGGGTTTACATTTAAGCTAGTAAGTTTTTCTACAATACCTGAGTGGGGTATTGTGTCGAAAGCCTTTGCAAGGTCAAGGTAGGCTGTATGGACTGCCTTTCCCTCATCAATGGCCTTGGTGACTGTTTGAAGAAGTCAACCAAGTTCAAAAGGCATGATCTTCCCTTGAGCCAAACTGGGTTGGGTCCAATGTCTGCAAGTCCCCTATATCTTTGTTTATGAGCTCCATTATGATCCTCTCCATAGCTTTGCAGACTAGACTTGTTAAGCTTATGGGGCAGTAATTACCAGGGTCCGTGAGGCGCCACCTTTGTGGAGTGGGACCACAGTTGCCGTCGCCACTCCTTGGGCACGTATCCTGTGGTAAGGCTGAGATTAAACAGCTGCCTTATGTGCGGGTTTAATTCCTCATTTAGCTCGTGTAGCACACAGCCGGGGACACCATCCGGTCCCATTGATGCTGTGTTTTAGCTTTAGAGAGAGCAGCTTTCACCTGTGCATTTGAGATGTCTAGGAGGCTACACTCGGCTGGGATAGTTTTCTCTCCTTTAGGGGGGGAGAGCGGAGTGAAGTTCGCACTGAACCTGTCTGCCAGTATGTTGGCAATGTCTGTGGGTTCAGTGATTTTTGTATCATTTTGGACTAATTCTGAGCATATCTGGGAGTTTCCACCCAGGTTCCTAACATAGCTGAAAAAGGCCTTATGATTGTCCTTTGAATCCATGGCAATTTTTCTCTCAAAATTGGCCTTAGTTGATTTTATGAGTGCTCGTATTTTTTACTAATAATGATCAGGGTGACTTCCCTTTTATGGATTTTGTTCTATCATGTAATAGCTTTCTCCTCTTATTGTAAAGTTTGTTAATGGCTGGGGTCCACCAGACTGGACGTTTGCCCTTTGTGGAAAGAGTCTTGGTTTTATTTGGGATTGCCTGATCCATGCAGTCCTGGAGGTGTTCATAGAAGGCATTTGTAAGGGCTTCCGCAGCTTGGGTTGTGGTTTCCACTGGCTCAGGGCCTTGAAGGATACCACACCAGTCTTGAGTAGTGTGAAGTTTGCTTTAGAGAAGTTCTTCACTGTGGTCTTTCTTGTTTGGGGTGCGGGCGGGATATGGATTTCAAGTGAGATTAGTTTATGATCAGATCTCACCAATGAGGGACATACCTCCGGTGTGGAGCATTTTGTCCCCATGTTTGTGACAATGAGATCCAGTATATTTTCTCCTCTCGTGGGAACAGTGACTAGCTGTTCCATGGCATTTGAATTTATGAACTCCAGGAACCGTTGGGCTAGAAAGTTAGGGCTTGAGTAATGTTCCCAGTCTATATTCGGGTAGTTGAAGTCACCCAATATGATGGTGTTTGGAGATATATTTATACCTTCCAGTGTCTTCAGGAAGGCTGTGTGGGGTTCCTGAGTTTGAGAGGGTGGCCTGTAGCATGCTACAATTTGTAGAGCAGTTTTGCCTATGGTTAGTTGCACCTGGATGGTTTCCTTGCCACCAACCTGGAGGTGTGGGTATCCTTTATGAATATGGATACACCCCTTCCTTTTGTGGTGTGGTCCGGGTTTTGGGGCCGGCATGATATGAGGTAAAACCTAATAGTGCCGGGTGCTCTCAGGAGCCTTGAACCAGGTTTCAGTTACAGCACAGACATCGATGTTCTCCATACTGAGAAGGGCCTTGCATTTTGAGATTTAGACTTCTGGCATTGAGCAGCATTACCCTCAGTTTCTTCCCATTTTGTTTTCTAGGGTGGTAGGTTTAGAATTTGAGCCTTGCCTAAAAAGGCACTATGGGGGTGGCAAGAGCCTTAGCCAATATCCGGAATCCCAGGGTGACAGGTGCAAGCCGTCCCTTGCGAAGCAGTGTGGCTTGTCAAGCATGTCATCCCAGGCAGACAGACACTGGATCCCCTTTGAATGACACCAGACATTAAGCCAATTGTTAAAGCTGATCATCTTGTCTCTATATTGTGGCATCATTCTTGGTGAAGGAAGGATACTGCTCAGGGTCAGGGTCATACCTGCCTGGGCTACATAATCAGAGAGCTCCTCTATGTCTCTGTTCATGTATTCCAGGGAGGTACATCTCAGGTCATTCACACCAGCATGGGCAATGACTGTGTCATATTTGTACTTGCCATGGAGTGACCCGAGTGCTTGTGTTATGTGGCGGATTCTAGCGCCCGATAGGCAGTTTACTGTGACCCTCTCCTTGTTCAGCCTGGTGAGTGGGACGTCAGTGTGTCTGACTATGGAGTCACCTATGACAAGTATATTTGGTGTTGTATTTGGCCTTAAGGGCTGTGACTGCTTTGCACACTGCTTTTGTGGTTTATGTGTTGCTTGTGGGGTGTCTTGAGGTAGCAGTTGTTTGGGTGTCTGCTTTGGAGGCCTCTGCTGTTTAGGTAAATTTTTACTCAGAGCCTCCAAGTATGTCTTTGTGTGTTTATGTGTTTGATTCAGTGGAGTGGTAGCATTATGTGAGGCTGGTTTTGTGGTGTGTGCAGTTGCCTTCTCCTCCTGTCTGGTCTTGCCAGTCCTGAGTTGAGAGAGCTCAGCCTCCAGTTTGGCTAAATAGCTGCATCTCTCAAGTATTTGTGTTATGTGGGAGGAGGAGAGGGTTGTCTGTGTACATGAGGCAGTTATAACATTGCCTCAAGATTCCCAGATTTACCAGCTGGACCGGAGAGGAGATTGACAACTGACCTCTGGACATGCTAGAATAATATTGGGAAATCCTTAATTGAAAACAAGAGCCAGTGGGGAGTGAGGGTGTAGTGCTTTTAATTTTTAGTGCTGACTTATATAATTGCTTTATTGAGCAAGTGCCAGGTAACTTGAGTGCAATGTGTTACAAGTAACTAAATGCAAAACGACAAACAGTAACTTTCTTTCAAGTGAAACAAGGAAATAAGTACAGTAAGCAATGCAGATATCACTAGTGATCCACAGAAGCTGAGAAGTTGCGTATTAGGTGGTATTAGCTTCCAGGAAATAGGCAAACAACAACAAGCATATAAACAAAGCTAGATTCAGCAGGCCTGGATCTAGTCTATGCTAGAGCAAACAAGGTGTACCAATTTCAGTAAGATACAGTTCAAATATTCAGGCACTATAAACCCTCAACCAGAAATTCCCAGCTCAGAAGGGCAGAGTTCAGCCTCTTCTCCCACAAGAGTGCAGAACACGAACCTTCTTAATGTAAAATAACTGGCCTGAAGCCCAAGTGCCTAAACCAGAACTAATACACTTGGACACTGGGCTCTCAATCAGTAGTTCCCAACTTAGAAGGATGTAAGCTACCTGTCCTGCCACCACAGTGCTTGCCACAAACCTTCCTAATGTAAAACAACTGGTCTGAAGCCCAAGTGCTTAATCCAAAAAGACTTGGAATGATAGCTACACTTTAATCAAGTTACAACCAAGCAGTAATAGATACAATTGAATACTTTAGAGAATGTCTGGATTAGTGCTCAAGTTACACAAACAAAGCTAGATCCAGCAGGCCTGAATCCAGTCTATGCCACAGCAAACAAGGCGCACCAACTTCAGTAAGAAGCAGTTCAGATATGCATGCACTATAAGCCTTTAACCAGAAATTCCCAGCTCAGAAGGGCAGAGTCCAGCCTCTCCTCCCACAAGAGTGCAGACCACGAACCCTCTTAATTTAAAATAACTGGCTTGAAAGCCCAAGTGCTTAAACCAGAATTAATACACTTTTAGAATAACAGACACTGAGCCCTCAATCAGCAGTTCCCAACCTAGAAGGATGTAAGCTACCTGTTCTGCCACAACAGTGCAGACCACAAACCCTCTCAGTGCAGAACAACTGGTCCGAAGCCCAAGTGTTTAAACCAAAAGGCTTAGAATGAGTTACACCAAGCAGTAATAAATACAATTGAGTATTCACTTTTATTGTTGTTCATAGTCAATATCATGGGTGAAGCTATAATCTAAATATGTTGTTTCAGCAATAAGTTCTTCAAGTTGTCTATTATTATATTTGATCAGACGGTCCATGTATTGAGCATTGTACTGCCTATCTAACACTAGAGGAGTGGTTTCCAGCTCTGAAACTGTAATTTTATTAGCCTTTTGGGCTGATTTCTATCCCTTTCAACTTTCTGGCTTAAAAACATGTGTGTTTGCACATTTTTCGCATCATGCAGCACTGCGAGGCTACAGTTAAACTATTCCAGGCGCCAGAAAGTTGGCTTTTCAAATTTTCCCTTAGAACTAGCTGGTTCCTCAGTAGTAGCACTAAAATCTGAACCCCTGTGAATAGCACTTGCTCTAGAACCTGCTGGAAAGTACTAGGAAGCCTGAAACTGATACAAGCACTCAACTCTCCTTGTCAATAAGGAGAAATTAATCATAGGCACTAAACAGCCTATAACTGCAAAGTACCTTGCAAAGTTAAGGGAAAACAGCTCTTAAACTTTATAAAAAAAGCACCTAAACAGGCATGTCCAAGGGTCAGCTTCCGGTGATTTCTCCTGTCCATCTGGTGAATTTGGGCATACTGGGGCAATGCGGCAACTGCCTCATGTACACAGACAATCCTCTGCTCTTACCACCCAGCACTACAACCTGTGAAAAATGCACTTACATAGCCAAACTGGAAGTAAAGCTCTCTCCGGCCAAGACTGTGCTAGACAGTCAAGAGGAGAAGGTTATCACCTTCACTACACCTCAAGCAACTCATAGCTCTTCAAAACCCACACCATCAACACCCACACATAGCAACACTAAACCCACATATGTGGAGGCCCTTAACATTAACCTGCCCAAGCAACAAGGACCTCCAAAGCTGAAACGCAAACAAACACCAGTCACAACCAAAGTGACACATAGCTCACAACACCAGTGTGCCACACAAAAACAGCCCCTAAGGCAAGACAATGTGCCCAACACTTTAGCCATAGGTGACTCTATAGTCAGGCACACTGATGTCCCACTCACCAGGCTGATCAAGGAGAAAATTACAGTCAGCTGCCTGTCAGGTGCCGGGATCCGCCACATAACGCATGTACTCAAGTCATTCCACAACAAGTACAAATGCAACGCTGTCATTGTCCATGCTGGAGTGAATGACTTGAGACGTACCTCCCTTGACTACATGAAAAGAGACATGGAAGAGCTCTTGGATCATGTGGCCCAGGCAGGTATGACCCTAGCCCTGAGTAGCATTCTGCCTTCGCCGAGAATGATACCACAGTATAAAGACAAAATGATTGACTTCAACAATTGGCTAAGCTTCTGGTGTCATTCAAAGGGGATCCAGTATCTGTCTGCCTGGGAAGACATGATCAACAAACCATGATGCTTTGCCAGAGATGGTCTGCACCTGTCACCCCTGGGATTCAGGTTACTGGCTAAAGCTCTTGACACCCCTTTAGTGACTTTTTTAGGCAAGGTTCAAAGGATAAAACCACCACTGTAACAGATACAAGTATACAAAATCTGAAGGTAATGCTACTCAATGCTAGAAGTCTAAACCTCAAAATGCACTCTCTCGAGGCACTCCTAAAAATGGAGAACATCGATATTTGTGCAGTAACTAAGACCTGGTTCAAGGCTCCAGAGAGCACCCCTGCAATACGAGGCTACAACTCTTTCCACACTTTTCAGCCACAAAACCAAGACCGAAACACTAAAGATGGAGAAGTATCCTTATTCATCAAGGATATTCACACCTCCAGACTAGTTGCCCAACACAATGCATCTGAAATTCTCCAGGTGCAACTAACACTATGTAAGACTGCAATCCAAACTGTAGCTTGCTACAGATCCCCCACCATGCCCCAAGATTCTCACTACACCTCTCTAAACATACTGGAGAATATTAAGATACAACCAAACACCCTAATACTGGGTGATTTCAACTACCCTGCCATTAACTGGGAAAACCACTCGGGTACCAACTCCTTTTCCCAATGGTTCTTGCAATTCATAAATTCCAATGCCCTGAATCAACTAATCTGTTGTCCCACCAGGGGCTCCAATATCCTAGACCTTGTCATTACCAACATGGGAGATAGATGCTCCACACCAGTGGTCACCCCCTCATTGGTCAGGTCTGACCATAAGCAAATCACCCTTGACATCTTCATCCCACCCCCACCCCCCAGTAAGGAAACCTCCTTAAAGAACTTCTCCAAAGCCAACTTCATGCTACTGAAGTCAGAAGTGACAAACTTCATGACACCCATGCAGATGGGATCTGAAAGTTCGACTGCAGAATCCTACACTAAGGCACTGTATGAGCACATCCACTCATGCATGAATCATGCCATCCCAAATAGAACCAAGATGCTCTTCTCCAAGAAAAAGGAAGCCAATCTGGTGGTCTTCTGCTATAAACAAACTATACAACAGAAGGAAGAAACTGATGCAGAAAAGAGGAAAATCCCAGGATGCAAAAAACTCCCTCACCAGCCTTAGTAAGAAGCTGAGATCCCTCATAAAATCCTCAAAAGCAAGTTACGAAAACAAAATTGCCAAAGATTCCAAAGACAACCACAAGGCATTCTACAGTTATGTCAAGAATCTAAATGGCAATGCTCATATCTGCTCTGAGCTACAACAGAATGGCATTAAATATACTGATCCCAATGATATTGCCAATATCCTGGCAGATCGATTTAGTGCCAACTTCACCCCCTCTCACCCCCTAAAGGGCCTGTCTCAATACCAAAAAATTGCCAAATTCTGGTAATCACAGCCACACAAGTAGAAACTGCACTCTCCAAAGCTAAGAATACAGCATCCATGGGACCAGATGACATCCCAGGCTGTGTACTACATGAACTACAAAATGAACTGGCACCTCACCTAAGTGTCATGTTTAATCATAGCCTCACCTCAGACTTTGTTCCCACTGAGTGGCACACAGCTACAGTTATCCCATTCCACAAGGGGGGATCCACCTTGGATTCCCGGAAACTACTGTCCCATCAGTCTGACAAGCCTGATCTGCAAAGGCATGGAATGCATTATCATGGAACTTATAAACAAAAACATTGGCAACTTTCAAACACTGGACCCCACCCAGTTTGGGTTTGTGAAGGGCCAATCTTGTCTCCTGAATCTGATTGACTTCTTCAAATCAGTCTCCAGAGCTGTGGACGAGGGTAAGGCGGTCCACACAGCCTATTTGGACCATGCCAAGGCCTTCAACACCATCCCCCACTCTGGAATCATAGATAAACTTACTAAGCTGGGCATAAATCCCTACATCACTCGATTGTTTGCCAACGGGCTTACTGATAGAACCCAGACTGTAAAAGTAACCAACTCCAAATCCAGCTCTAGACAAGTGACAAGTGAAGTACCTCAGGGTTCAGTCCTGGGACCACTCTTGTTTGGCATCTACGTCTCTGAAGTACAGGCCAACACTAAGGGACTCTGGCTAACAAAGTTCTCAGATGACTGCAAACTGGGAGCCATTATTGAATCCCCAAATGATGTGGATATTCTACAAAAGGGCCTTACAGAAACAGATGCCTGGTGCCAGAGCCATGGGCTCAAGCTTAATGCCAAGAAATGTATAGTTATCCCCTTTGGAAAAAACATGCACCCATGAATTACCATATAGGTGGCAGTGCACTAAACATCGAAAGTGTGATGAGAGACTTAGGGACACAGGTGGAAAGTGGTCTCACTTTCGATAACCACATCGCCACAACAGTCAGGAAATCCTTCTATGTGGCACACCTCATCACTAAGGGCTTTTCATCCAGAAAAAAGGAGGTCATTGTCCCACTGTACTCATCCCTCATTAGACCCATTATAGAGTATAATGCCCTGTTTGGTATATACCTCACAAGACATCTGCAACAGCTGGAAAGACCACAGAAATACCTCACTAAAAGAATCACAGGCCTAAAGCAGATGCCATATGCTGACAGTCTAAAAAAAACTCCAACTATACTCGGTGGCATATCGTCTACTCAGAGGCGATCTCTGCTTAACATACAAAGCCATGTCAATCCCTGAGCTGTTGGACATGCTCCACTTAAAGAAATCCCAATCCCTCAGAGCCACACACTCCAGGGATCTAAACCTTGTCATCACAATGAACAAAAAATGTTGGGGGGATAGGTTCCTGTCCCAGAGACTCCCCATACTCTGGAATAGACTGCCCATACATGTCAAGCAGAGTGCCTCATTGGCCCTCTTCAAAAGGAACCTTGATGATTGGATGGGAGATAGGAAATTCACCCCGGGGATAATGTCAGTCGCCCTGCTAGACAGGAGTCCAGAGAAGTAAATATTGTGGGAAGACGTATCCAGGGAATTGTTATGGCTAGGCTTGTATAGGTCCTAGGAATGATAGCCTAGTACCAACCTATGAACCTATTCAAACCCATGTCTGTTAAAGAAATTAAGTAGCTCTACATGTAACTTAGAACCTTGGAATAGGCCAGTGGGGAAAATGCCACATACACAGGGCTTTAGGGACAATGTTGTCATGAATACACTCTACAAAATAAGCATTTTCCAGTTGGAGTTTCTTTATTTTTAAAAGTTTATAGTCAGATTTAGTTTCATGTAACCAAGTCAGGGTTATTAGAAGTTTGAATTCTGCTTAGACAAATATAAGAGTTAACCAGGCAACAAAAGTTGGTAGATTATTAAAAAAGTTGTTTCCACTTACTTGTGAATAATGACCATCATGCTGCAGACCATTAACGTTAGTATTCTAGTGAATATTTGCTCTTTGTGAGTCCTGTCCCAATGTTATACTAGGTGTAGATGCTGTAGTTTCAGTTGCTGAAATATGGGGGGTATTTGGCAGAAATTGAGGTGCAGTGAGAGAATCCAAATGCTGAGTCAACTGTTGTACTGACAATGTTAAGTTTCCCACAGTTTGTTGCAAGCCTTGAATATCCATGTCAGAAAATAGTGGTTGAGAAAAGTCCGCAGTTTGTGTGCCTCTGGTCATGAAAAACAAAAATAAAATGTGTAATCCATAAAGAACAAACTGCAAACCAAGATAGTTCAAAAGTATGGACACAGAACACCTCGAGCTACAATTCATGATAAAAAGATTGTTTTAATATTGAAATGCTGATAAAAATTAGAAAAGATAAACACTTTCATCTTCTTAATGAAAACTTCTTCAGATAAAACCATGTTTGAAAATTTGAGTTCATATATACACCAATCTAAAGAAGAGAAATAGCTCACATAAATGCCAAGCTCCAGTGATGTCATGCTTCCTTTGGGAGGATTTAAACAGGGTTTTTAGAAGATTTAAAGGGACATGATTTACAACAAAATTAATTTATCAGCATTTCAATATTAAAGTTTGAAAGAGGAAAGTTTGAGAGTGTGTTATAGCCTTCATATGCTGCCACATATGTTAACAATGCTCTGTGTGTGTATATTGTACCAGAGTCAGGTGACCAGAGCTGATGTCATCCTCTAACCAGCATCTGGTTTCTTTGGAACTCTCACAGCAGCACTTTGGAACCTGACAGGAAAGATTTCTGACAGGATATATATCTCACACATCCACACAGACAGAGAGAGAGAGACATCATCTGGCTTCTCCTGTGGTAAGACACTCAGCACACATCAGCTTGCCTTGTTTTAGTAAGCAGTCATGGAGCAGTGATTCTTTAGTCCATTAGGGACATTTAGTGAGAATAGTTTAATATTGTTTTCTGCATCTGTGAGAAACTATCTGGCTGTATTATTTTTATATCTCTGTGGTTGGAACTCTGTTGTTTATTGTATTCGGTATTTTCCTATTTTCTGTTTTATTATTTATTATTAAATATTTTAATACCTTCCATTGTGGCTGGTCCTTTAGAGAATACTTTTATCATCTTGAGTACTATGCTTGTACTGTGGCCTCTCTTAAAAGCCTTGCTGCTTTGGTCACACCTTACCATTTGTATTAGTATTAATTTTACACAGTATAATTGGGTACCCTTTGTAAGAGCCTTAGGGTAGCTGACTGGTAGCAGTGTGATTACCTCACAGAGTCTTGGCAGAAAGGGGGACAGCTAGTAAGCCTGTGCCAACTTTTCCCAGGTCTGAATGATGCGTGTGTGAAACTCAAGTGTGTGTGTGTGTGTGTGTGTGTGTGTGTGTGTGTGTGTGTGTGTGTGTGTGTGTGTGTGTGTGTGTGTGTGTGTGTCAACAGGGACACAAAGGTCCAAAATCATCAGTTTGGAGTTTTGTGTGGGTCTGGAGAGAGAGAGAGAGAGAGAGAGAGTCAAACCTCAGGTCTGGAGCATGCCCCCTGTGTGCTCTTAAGGGAAATTGTGCTTGGTGCAGGGAGCTGAATCTAAAAATACTGTGTGAATCCATCCTTGCTCTTGGAGACCATGCCTCACTGGAGTCAGTGGTGAGGATTGAGTCTCCTTGATTGCTGGCCTGGAGTAGGGACCTGTCATGTACTGGTGGCAGCTGGGTGGGATATTAATTGAACTTCAGTAGCCAGTGGGCAGTTGTCAATGAAGGTGTGTGCACTCTCAGAAGCCACAAGGTAAACATACAAAGTTTCATTTTCACAACAGTTTTATTTATTTATGTTAGTTTAGTTTAATGAGGGAAAGCAGGCAAGGATGTCAGCAGAAGATTATAGCAAGCTGACAAAGAATCAGTTGGCCATGGTTTGTGAAGCCAAAGGACTGGTGCATGCCAACCTCACTAAAGAGGAAAGGATTTCTGCCTTGGTCACAGCTGCAGCATGGGCAAGCAACCCGGAAAACAGCAAGTCTGTTGATGGGGATGTGCAGTCTTCAGAAACAGAAAAGTTCACATTTTCCTCAGAGGACTTAAAAATTCATCTGCAGAAATGTATGGAGAAGCAGATGGACTTAAAATCAGAAGACAGACTACAGCATTTGGAGGCTGAAGAAAATGAGAAACAGTGCCAACATGAAGGGGACATGCTGACTCTTTGCAGGGCTGTGGAGGTAATGGGGAAGGGAGTAACTGAACCCCAGAAGCAAAAAAGGTCAATACATTTCTTCCACAGTTTACAGAGAGTAATGATGTTGGTAGTTTTGTTCATGTTTTTGAAAAAATATGTAAATAGTATAATGCTGACCAACGGATCTGGGTACAGTCCTGAACCCCCCCCCCAACTCCATGGTAAAACTTTAACTGCTGTTTCTAAATTGTTTGATACTGATTGTTTAAACTGTGATAAAGTAAAAGAATGTTTACTGGCATGTTTTAAGTTAACATCTGATGCTTACTGAAAAAGTTTTTGTGAGCATAGACGCAAGGCAGATGAAAGTGCACTTATTTTCATAGGTGGGTGAGTGGTTGTCATTTCACCATTTCTGAAGAACTGGTAGACCTTTTGGTGAGGGAACAAGCCCTTAGTACTTTGCCTGAGGATATGAGAATCTGGTTGGCAGACCAGGAGTGTAAGTCTGCAGATGAGCTGTGGAGAAACGGGGATCTCTATTTAGCAAGCAGGCATCACTACACAAGAAAGGGATACCCAGTGCTACACATGTTTATAGGAAAACCCATGGTGGGCAGCCTAAACTACCCAAACAGAGTACACCAATAACAAGGCTAGCCACTAGTTCAGGTACATGGCCAGGACCAAGGGTTAGATGTTTTAAATATAACCAGAGGGGCCATGTAGCATACAAATGTCCACTGAGGCAAGGTGGGGAACACAATTTGAAGGAGTTAGCAAGTGTGAATAACTGCATGCAAGTGGCAAGTTGTCTGGAGACAACAGGAGTATGAAATTATTACCAAAGTATGTATCCTATCTTTGTGGATCTAAGAGACACAGCCTCTAACATAGCCATTGTGAAGCCTGCAGTGTTTAAAGAGGAGCAGTACTTGTATGGGCAGACCACACCACTTAGAGCTTTAGAAGGGACTGCATTCTAAATACCTTTGGCCAGGGTTCACCTTGACTGGGAGGGTAGAAAAGCAAGCTAGCAGGTAGGTGTATTTGAGGATATCCTTGCAGATATCTTGATAGGGAATGATTTTAATAATGCAGTACCTTGTGTGCATGCAGTTACATGCAGTCAGACTTGGAGACAGGCATGTGAGTCAGGTAGCCTGTGAGGGAACTAGATAGACCCCACACCTGAAGCTGGGGCTGGTGAGGTGGCTTTTTCAGGGAGGGAACTGCCCTGTAGCAGTCAGCCTAAAAGTGAGCCAGAGATGCTCGTAGGTACTGATGTTGCCATAGACAGATTGACTGCAAGGACAGAGGTGAATGATAATAGCCAGGCTGACAGTGATGTATGACTGTCAGAAGAGACTGGGCTTCCAATGGAAAGTGAGGTGGGAAGGGTCACAAAGGTAGAAGTGAGACATGCACAGCTATACGATCCTACATTATGAGGCTCAAGGGAGGTAGTTAAGGAGGCACCTGATTCTCAAGGAAAAGGAGAGTCTGTATACTGGAACAAAGAGTTACTGTATAGACAGTGGACCACTGAGGAAGGGCTAGAGGGTGAGGTAATACAGACATTGGAAGTGCCCTGAGCCTACCATCTGGTGCATCTAGCCATAGCCCATGACATTCATTTTGCAGGTCATATGGGCATAAAGTGTACCAAGAGATGTATTATGCAGAACTTTTATTGGCCTGGGATTGCAAGGGATGTAACACGTACTGCAGGATCTATGAGTAGGCAGTGCCAAAAGATAGACATGGCAAGAGACAAGCTCAAGGCTCCCTTGATGCCTCTGCCTGTGACTCAAGAGCCATTTCAGATGGTAGGTATGGATATCATGGGGCCTCTGAGTACCTCAAGTTCCACAGAAGAGAAGTATATTGTGGTGGTAGTATATTATGCTTCTAGATACCCTGAGGTAGTGGCTCTGTCCTCTGTTGAGGCAGACAAGATGGCAAATGCTTTGTTAGAGATTTTCAGCAGAGTATGTTTCCCAAGAGACATACTAACTGACAGAGGTAAAGATTTCATGTCAGATCTGCTGGCTTGTATGTGGAAGCACTGTGGGGTGAAGCACCTAAACACAGCCCCTACCACTCCCAGACTACTGGTCTTGTGGAGAGGTTAAATTGTGCACTAAAGACCATGCTATGGGCATTTGCAGGCTAGTTTAAGAGAGAGTGGGACAAATATTTGTCCCATTTTCTGTTTGCATACAGAGAGGTACCCCAAGAATCCACAGATTTTTCACCCTCTGAGTTTCTGTATGGGCATAGGGTGAGGGGTCCTTTAGATTTCATTCATGGTGAGTGAGAGAGTGAATGTGAATCCTACAAGGAGTCTGTTGTGACATATGCCTAAACCTCAGGACAAGGCTTAGAGTGCTCATTGGCTTGGCCCAGGAGAACCTGACAGGAACCCAACAGCAGGAAAAATGTCTAGTATGACAAGTGCTCAAGCTCAAGGATATGCTGTGGGACAGATGGTTATGATGCTCATTCCTGTCAGATGCAATAACCTGCAGGCAGCTTGTGACGTACCCTTCAATGTGGTAAGGAAGGTCAGTGATGTTAATTACATGGTAAACCTTCTAGACAAGTGGCAGTGTCACATATTGTGCCATGTTAACATGATGAAGCCTTACCATGATAGGGAGGACCTGGTGTTGAGTATTTGCAGTGGATGGCAAGAGGAGTCTGAGGGGGATCTGTTAATCACAGACCTGATGAGGAAAAACAGGCCAGATAAGGTAATGTGGACTCCAGCCTATGAGCAGGCATTCCAAAAGCTTACAGAGGCTTTGGGAGGACCCCTGTGTTAGCCAGTCTAGATTACAGCAAATAATTTGTTGTGTAGGTGGATGTTTCAAACCACAGGGTGGCAGCTGTACTCAGTCAGGTTTTCTCAGAGAGAGGAGAGCACCCAGTTGTATATCTCAGTGATGGACTCCAACCCGGGGAGGAATGTTATGCACCTGTAGAAAAAGAAAGTCCAACCATAGTATGAGCACTGCAAAAACTTCAAGCCTATCTGTATGGAAGGAAATTCACTGTGGTTACAGACCACAATCCCTTAACATGGCTACATTGTGCCAACCAGTAAAATTCCAAGTTATTAAGGTGGAGCCTAGGGTTGCAGGCATATGCCATGATAGTGTATCACCATAGTGGGGTCAGCAACACCAATGCAGATGGACTTTCAAGACAGGGTATAGGTTAATGTGTTATCAGAGAGGCCCATTTCACTCAAGCAACATTTTTCCAGGGTCACTTGAAAAACTAGCTTGAGTTTTCAAAGGGGGGGGGGGTGTGATGTTATGAGGTAGTGCTATCTGTGCTTGGGAGACTAGGGCAGTACATATACCAGCATAGCTAGCTAGAGTTTTGTAAAGAATTTTATGTTTTTTGACAATCACACATATTTGTACAGATGTCTCAGTTAAAAATATATTTGTAAAGTTACTCACATTAAAAATGCATCAACAGTAGGTCCTGCTGGACAGAAAGTATGTATGCATGTATATTAGGTTGTATTGTTGTAATTGATCAGATATGTATGTTTATCAGAAAACCCTGGAAGGGTGGAAGGTTTGAAATTGTGTTATAACTTACAGATGCTACCACAGATCTTAGCAAAGCTCTGTGTGTTTGTTGTACCAGAGGTGATGTCATCCTCTAACCAGCATCTGGTATATTTGGAACTCTCACAAAGGCACTTTGGAACCTGACAGGAAAGATTTCTGACAGGATATATATCTCATGAATTCACACATACAGAGACAGACATCATATGGCTTTTGCTGTGGTAAGACACTCAGCACACATCAACTTGCCTTGCTTAAGTAAGTAGTCAGGGAACAGTGATTCCTTAATCAGTCAGGGACATGGGGACAGTGATTCTTTAGTCAATCAATTTAGTACTCTTTTCTGCATCTGTGAGAAACTATCAAACTGTATTATTTTTAGGTCTTTGTGGTTGAAACTCTGTTGTATTCAGTTTTCTCCTTTTCTGTTATTATTTATCATTAAATGCCACTGTGAGAGTTCCAAATATCTCCCACCATGCCCCACGATTCTCACTATACCTTTCTAAACCTACTGGAAAATATTATAGGTTCATAGGTAAGTACTAGGCTATCTGCCCAAGGGCATATGTAAGCCTAGCCAGAATGTGTTGGCTTTCGCCACCCCCTTAGATTAGTTTCCTGTGCTTCTGTCCAGCAGAGCCATTAGTTCCCTGTGCCTCTGTCCAGCAGAGCCACTGCAGTAATCCCCGGGCTAAATTTTCTGTTTCCCATCCACTTATCAAGGTTTCTCTTGAAGAGTGTTAGTGAGGGACTCTGCCTAAAGTAGACTGGAATCCTGTTCCAAAGCATGGGGAGTCTCTAGGACAGGAATCTATCCCTACAGCAAGTCCTATTTATCGTTATGGTGAGATTTAGATCCCTAGAGCATGTGGCTCTTGGAGATTTATTTATTTATTTTTTAGGTGGAGCATGTCCATCAATTCTGGGTTGGACATGGCCTTGTATGTCGGGCAGAAATCACCTCTGAGTAGGCGGTATGCAACCGAGTACAGCTGGATCTTCTTCAGTCGGGCTGCATAGGGCATCTGTTTGAGACCAGTAATCTTCTTGGTGAGGTACTTCTGTGGTCTTTGCAGCTGTTGCAGGTGTCTTGTAAGGTACATCCCAAATGGGGTGTTGTACTATATGATGGGTCTGATGAGTGATGAGTAGAGGGGCACAATAACCTCTTTTGTTCTAGATGCAAACCCTTTTGTGATTAGGTGGGCCACATAGAAGGATTTTCTAACCACCTTGGCAATATGATTATCAAAGGAGAGATTACTATCTACTTGGGTCCCCAGATTCCTTATTTCATTTTCTGTATTTAGGGGGCTACCACATATATGATAGTTCATGGGTACTTGTTTTTTTCCAAAGGGAATGACTATGCACTTTTTGGCATTTAGCTTGAGGTCATGATTTTGACACCAGGTATCCATCTCATTGAGATCCTTCTGGAGGATGCCTGTATCAGCCAGAGAGTCAATTATGGCCCCCAGTTTGTGTTGTCTGTGAACTTGGTCAGCCATAGTCCTCCTGTGCTTGCCTGTACCTCTGAGAAGTATATACTGAACAGTAGGGGTCCCAGGACTGAGCCCTGGGGGATGCCACTTGTAACCAGTTTAGAATCGGACCTAGAGCATGCAACTCTCATCGTGTGAGTTCTATCCATGAGCCAATTGGCAACCCATCTCATGACATAGGGGTTTATGTTCAGACTGGTGAGCTTGTCTATAATACCAGAATGAGGAATGGTGTCGAAAGCCTTTGCAAGGTCTAGGTAGGCTATGTAGACCTCCTTTTCCTCATATAAAGCTTTGGTAACTGTCTCAAAGAAGTCCACCAGGTTAAGGAGGCATTATCTGCCCTTAACAAAGCCAGACTGAGTAGGGTCCAATGTTTGGAGATTCCCAATGTCTCTGTTAATGAGCTCCATGATGATGTGCTCCATAGCCTTGCAGACCAGGCTAGTCAGGCTTATAGGGCGATAGTTCCTGGTGTCTGTTGTGGCTCCACCTTTGTGGAGCAGGTAACTGTTGCTGTGCACCACTCTATGGGTATGTAGCCTGTAGAGAGGCTGAGTTTGAACAGTGTGTTTAGGTGAGGGGTTAGTTAATTTTGGAGTATGTGTAAGACACAGCCTAGGACACTGTCCGGTCCCATTGAAACTGTTTTTGGCTTTGGATAGGGCTGTTTTAACCTGTGTGTTAGTGATTGCCGGGGCTCTACATTCTTCTGGTATGGTTATGGGCCCTTTAAGGGGTGAGACGGGGTGAAGTTTGCACTAAACCTGTCTGCCAGAATGTTGGCAATATCAGTCAGTTCAGTGTATTTTGTGCCATTCTGCACTAACTCAGAGCAGATCTGAGTTTCCACTTAGGTTCTTGACATAGCTGAAGAACGCTTTGTGGTTGTCTTTGGAGTCCTTGGCAATTTTTCTTTTGAAGCTAGCCTTGGATGATTTTATGAGGGATCGTAGTTTCTTGCTGATACTGATCAGGGATGTTTTTCCTTCTTGGGATTTTACTCTTTTCTGTACTAGTTTCCTCCTTCTATTGTATAGCTTGTTTATGGCAGGAGTCCACCAGACTGGTTTGCTTTTCTTGGAGGAGAGAGTCTTGGTTTTGCTTGGGATAACGTGATCCATGCATTCTTGCAGGTGTTCACAGAGTGCCTTTGTAAGGGATTCAGCAGCTTGGACAGAATTGTCCTTTAGCATGGGGGCTGTGAACCTTTCCACCTCAGTCTTAAGTAAAGTGAAGTTTGCTTTTGAAAATCTTTCCATGGTGGTTTCCTTTATTGGGGGTTGGGGTGGAATGTGGATACCCAGAGTGATTAGTCTCTGGTCTGATCTAACCAGCGAGGGGTTGACCTCCGGTGTAGAACACTGGTCGCCTATGTTGGTGATGACCAGTTCCAGTATGTTGTCACCTCTGGTGGGGGTGTTGACCAGTTGATTCAAGGTGTTTGAGTTTATAAATTCTAGGAAGCATTAGGCAAGGGAGTTAGTACTTGAATAGTTCTCCCTGTTAATGCTTGGGTAATTGAAATCACCCAATATTAGGGCATTTGGTAGGGCCTTCATATTTTCCAGAAATGCGGAATGGGGGTCCTGAGTCATGGTGGGTGATCTGTATCAAGCTACAATTTGAATTGCAGTTTTTCCCATTGTTAGTTGCACATGTCTGATCTCTGAGGCATTGTGCTGCGCCACTAACCTGGAGGTATGGGTATCCTTGATGAATATGGATAAACCCCCGCCTTTTGTGTTTCAGTCCGGGTTTTGTGGCCAAGACATATGGTATGAGTTATAGCCTGGCAGTGCTGGGGTGCTCTCTGGAGCCTAAAATCATGTTTCTGTTACTGCACAGATATCGGTGTTCTCCATACTGAGGAGTGCCTCGAGTGCATGCATTTTGAGGCTTAGACTTCTGGCATTGAGTAGCATTACCCTTAGGTTTTGGTTACTTGTGCTATTTATGGTGGTGGGTTTGTCTTTTGAGCCTTGCCTAAAAAAGGCACTATGGGGGCGGCAAAAGCCTTGGCCAGTATTCGAAAGCCTAAGGGTGACAGGTGCAAGCCATCTCTTGCAAAGTAACGTGGCTTGTCAAGAATGTCATCCCAGACAGACAGATACTGGATCCCCTTTGAATGACACCAGTTGTTAAAATTGATCATTTTTTATTTATACTGTGGCATCATTCTTGGTGAGGGCAGGATGCTACTCAGGGTCAGGGTCATGCCGCCTTGGGCTGTGTGATCAGAGAGCTCTTCCATGTCTCTTTTCATGTAGTCCAGGGAGATACGTCTCAGATCATTCACACCAACATGAACAATGATAGAGTCATATTTGTACTTGTTCTGGAGTGACCTGAGTACTTGTGTTATGTGGCAGATCCTGTTGCCTAACAGGCAGCTAACTGTAACCTTCTCCTAGCCCAGCCTAATTAGTGGGACATCAGTGTGTCTGACTATAGAGTTGACTATTACTAGTGTGTTGTGTATATTATTTTGCCTTAAGGGCTGTGATTGCATGGCACACTAATTATGTGAAGTATGTGTTTCATGGTTTGTGATGGGGTGTGGAGGTTGCTTGGGTGTCTGCTTTGGAGGTCTCTATTGCTTTTGCAGATTTTTATTTAGAGCCTCCAAGTATGTTTTTGTATATTTATGTGTGTTATTTGTCGGTGTTGGTTTAGTAGGTCTATGTGAGAATAGTGGTGGGGTGCAAGTATTTTCCTTCTCCTCTTGACTGACAGTTCTAGTCTTGGGTTGTGAGAGCTTTGCCTCCAGTTTAGTTGTAAAATTGCATCTCTCGCATATATTAGTGTTTGGTGGTAGGAGGAGAGGATTGTCTGTGTACATGAGGAAGTTGTAACATTGCCTCAAAATGCCCAGATTCACCAGTTGGACTGGAGAGTACACCTAAAACTGCCCACTGGACATGCCTGAATAGGTAAAGTGAGCTGTTTTACTGATTGGCTGTTAGGGACGAACAGAGTGCCTTGTCCATCTGGACAGTATGGGGGGGGTCTAGTGCTACGTTAATTAGTACTTGCTATGAGTTTTGAGCAAGTGCTGGGCTGTGAAATGAATGGTTTGAGTGCTTAAGTTGAAAGTTTGTCTAGTTCCAAGGGAAAAAGTGAAGAGTAGACTTCGCGGAGCCAGGAATAGTTTACCCCTAGCTAACCGACACTGCCCGGTGTGCAAAACCATGCAACTGCAGTTTTTATAGCAGGGAAATGAAAGAGATAGAAAGTAGCCCAAAATGACCAATAAACTACTAACTTCTGGGCTGAAACCACTCCTCCAGGGACAGATAGGCTGCTCAAAGCTTCCCTCTCTCACAGATGAACAGAGAACCGTCCTTCTATCCAAGTACAGAAACTTGTAACAGAGGCCTGAATTCAGCAATAACCTGAAAACTGGACTATACTAGCTCAGAAAGGCGGGAAACAAGTATATGGTTTTTTTTGTTTGTTTTTTCAGAAAATAAAGCAGATACAATAAAAAAACACTTTAAATGCACAGAAATGGCTCTTGCACTTTAATGTGTAGCCTACAACAGTTAAACAGATTATTTAAACACAAAAATGACTTAGTTCAAGTGCAGGCAACAAATAAGTACAATATGTAGCAGAAACAAGCTTTTAAAATCACAGAAACACTAAAAAATTAGCATTTTAGGCAGAATTAGTTAAAGACAGCAAGAAAATGCAGAAAAATGATACTTAATCACTCCAATTTTTCTCTTTTTTCTCTCTGCTGCTGTAGAACTCTGCAGGAAACCTGGCAGGCACTCAAGGAGCTGAATACAAGCGCAAAAACACACAAATGCATTTTTATAGCAGGGAAATGAAAGAGAGAAATTATCCCAAAATGGCCAATAAACTCCTAATTTCTGGGCTACATCAAACAAGGCACACAAATTTCAGAAAGAAACAGTTCAAATAAGCAGGCACAATAAGCATTTAACCAGAAATTCCCAGCTCAGAAGGGCAGGATCTGGCCTCTCCTCCCACAAGAGTGTAGACCACAAACCTTCTTAATGTAAAAAAAACTGTCCTGAAGCCCAAGTGCTTAATCCAGAACTAATGCGCTTTTAGAATAACAGACACTTAACCTTCAATCAGCAATTCCCAACTTAGAAGGATGTAGGCTACCTGTCCTGCCACAACAATGCAGTCCATAAACCTTCTTAATGTAAAACAACTGGTCTGAAGCCCAAGTGCTTAAACCAAAAGGTTTAGAATAACAGTTACCACTGAATCAGGTAACTACCAAGCAGTAATAACTGCAGCAGAATAATACAATTGAGTACTTTTAAAAAGAAGCACAAGGAAAATAAGGTAATAAAGTGGGAAGTAACGCAATTACAGTAAAAGCAGAAGAATAAAGTGCAATTTTTTATATAACAATAGAAAACGAGCAAACTGATTTAAACAAATTACCCAATTAACCAGTAAAAAAAAACTCAAAACTGAGACATGTTCCAGCAGTCTTCAATCAGACAAGTTCTAACTGCACACTCCTGCCACTAGGGTGCAGGGGAACCTTCTCCAAAAAAGATGGCCTGGATTAGTGCTCAAGTTATACAAACAAAGCTATATTCAGCAGGCCTGAATATAATCTATGCTACAGCAGACAAGGTGTACCAATATCAGAAAAACAGTTGTAATAAGCAGGCACAGTAAGCCTTTGGCCAGAAATTCTCAGCTCAGAAGGGCAGAATCTTGCCTGTCCTCCTGCAAGAGTGCAGACCACAAACCTTCTTAATGTAAAACAACTGGCCTAGAGCCCAAGTGCTTACCCAGAACTAATACAATTTTAGAATAACAGACACTGAGCCTTCAATCAGCAATTCCCAACTTAGAAGGATGTAAGCTACCTGTCCTGCCATAACAGTGCAGACCACAAACCTTCTCAGTGTAAAACAACTGGTCTGAAACCCAAGTGCTTAAACCAAAAGAATTAGAATAACTGTTACAATTTAATCAGGTTACTACCAAGCAGTAATAAATGCAGCAGAATAAACACAACTGAGTACTTTTTAAAAGAGACAAAAGCAAAATAAGGTAATAAAGTAGGAAGAAAAACAAATACAGTAAAAGCAGGTAGAGTGCAAATTTGTTTTATTTTTATTTTTTTGTTTTTTATATAACAATGGAAACAAGCAAACTGATTCAAACAAATTACCCACTTAACCAGTAAAAAATCTCAGAACTGAGCCGTGTTTCAGCAGTCTACAATCAGACAAGTTTAGGGTCTAAGCGGGTATGTCTACTCAGATGTTCTCTCTATTTTAGGCAGGATGAGCTAATGAGACTAGACTAGGATAGAGCTGAGACAGGGCTGGAAAGTTGGGAATAGTAAGAGAGTCTGAAATCAAAATATGACCTCACTGTACTTGGTTGTATGAGCAAATGAGATAGGCCTAGGAGGAGTGTTCAAACAAAAATTTACAGGAGGGGCAGTCAAATCCAAAGCCACCAAGATTAATACCAAAACAAGAACAAGGAGGGTGGGTCGGGAAAAATAACTGCAGACACAGAGCGAACTCACAATTTTCAGTGAACTAATAAATAATCAGATAAATGCAGTACTATTTTAAACACAATATTCAATGAAACAATAAAACAGAAGAAAACGCAGTACTATCTTGTAACACTGCAAGTCTGTACTTATCTCCTGTTGTAATAAAGTTATTGCAGCTCAAGTATGCAACTATTCAGCAGAAATAATTTCAGAGATAAGGGACTAAGACTTTAAGGCACAGAGAAGCCCTCCAGGCTAAGACTTCTACACCAAATATCAAAGAAGTGAGAAGAATACACCAACTAATTGCAGACACAGAGAGAGCTCACAATTCTCAGTGTACAAATAAATAATCCGATAAATGCAATACTATTTTTAACACAATATTCAATGAAACAATAAAAAAGAAAAAAAAACAAATTACTGGCTTATAACACTGCAAGTTTGTACTTATCTCAGCTTGTAATAAAGTTGTTGCAGCTCAAGTATGCAAATACTCAGCAGAAATAATTTCAGAGATAAGAGACTAAGACTTTAAGGCACAGAGAAGCCATCCAGGCTAAGACTTTTACACTGAATATCAATGAAAGGAGAAGAATAAACCAACTAACTGCAGACACAGAGAGAGCTCACAATTTTAGGTGAACAAATAAATAATCATATAAATGCAGAACTATTTTTAACACAATATTAAATGAAACGATAAAACAAAAAAAAATGTAGTACTATCTTAAAACATTGCAAGTCTGTACCTATCTCCAGTTGTAACAAAGTTATTGCAGCTCAAGTATGCAACAATTCAGCAGAAATAATTTCAGAGATAAGGGATTGAGACTTTAGGGCACAGAGAAGCTCTCAAGGATAAGACTTCAACACTGAATATCAATGAAGTGAGAATAATAAACAAACTGCAGACACAGAGAAAAGTCACAATTTTCAGGGAACAAATAAATAATCAGATAAATGCAGTACTTTTTTAACACAATATTCAATGAAACAATAAAACAGAAAAAAATGCAGTGCTATCTTATAACACTAAAAGTTTGGACTTATCTCAGCTTATAATATAGTTGTTGCAGCTCAAGCATGCAACTATTCAGCAGAAATAATTTCAGAGATAAGGGACTAAGACTTTAAGGTACAGAAAAGCCCTCTAGGCTAAGACTTCTACATCGAATATCAATGAAGTGAGAAGAATAAACCAACTAACTGCAGACACAGAGAGAACTCACATATTTCAGTGAACAAATCAATAAATAGATAAATGCAGTACTATTTTTAACACAATATTCAATGAAAAAATAAAACAAAAATAATGCTGTACTATCTTATAACACTGCAAGTCCGTACTTATCTCAGGTTGTAATAAAGTTGTTGCAGCTCAAGTATGCAACTATTCAGCAGAAATAATTTCAAAGATAATTGTCTAAGACTTTAAGGCAGAGAGAAGCCCTCTAGGCTAAGACGTCTACAACAAATATTAATGAAGTGAGAAGAATAAACCAACTAACTGCAGACACAGAGAGAACTCACACTTTTCACTGAACAAATAGATAATCAGATAAATGCAGTACTATTTTAAACACTAAATTCAATGAAACAATAAAATAGAAAAAATGCAGAACTATCTTGTAACATTGCAAGTTTGTACTTATCTCAGCTTGTAATAATGTTGTTGCAGCTCAAGCATGCAACTATTCAGCAGAAATAATTTTACAGATAAGGGACTAAGACTTTAAGACACTGAGAAGCCCTCTAGGCCAGGACTTCTACATCGAATATCAATGAAGTGAGAAGAATAAACCAATTAACTGCAGACACAGAGAGAGAGAGAGAGAGAGCTCACAACTTTCAGTGAACAAATAAATAATCAATATATGCAGTACTATTTTTAATACAATATTTAATGAAACAATAAAACAGAAAAAAATGCAGTACTATCTTATAACACTGCAAGTCTGTACTTATCTCTGGTTGTAATAAAGTTATTGCACCTCAAGTATGCAACTATTCAGCAGAAATAATTTCAGAGATAAAGGAAAGACTTTAAGGAACAGAGAAGCCTTCTAGGCAACGACTTCTACAATGAATATCAATGAAGTGAGATAAATAAACCAACTAACTGCAGACACATAGAGAAGTCACAATTTTCAGTGAACAAATAAATAATCAGATAAATGCAGTACTATTTTAACACAATATTCAATGAAACAATAAAACAGAAAAATGCAGTACTATCTTATAACACTGCAAGTTTGTACTTATCTCATCTTGTAATAAAGTTGTTGCAGCTCAAGTATGCAAATACTAGGCCGAAATAATTTCAAAGATAAGGGACTAAGACTTTAAGGCACAGAGAAGCCCTCTAGGCTAAGACTTCTACACCAAATATCAATGAAGTGAGAAGAAAAAAACAACTGACTGCAGACACAGCGAGAACTCACAATTTTAAGTGAACAAATAAATAATCAGATAAATGCAGTACTATTTTAACACAATATTCAATGAAACAATAAAACAGAAAAAAATACAGTACTATCTTATAACACTGCAAGTTAGTACTTATCTCAGGTTATAATAAAGCTGTTGCAGGTCTAGTATGCAAGTATTCAGCAGAAATAATTTCAGAGATAAGGGACTAAGACGTTAAGGCACAGAAAAGCCCTCTATGCTAAAATTCTACACCAAATATCAATGAATTGAGAAGAATACACAAACTATCTGCAGACACTGAGAGAGCTCACAATTTTCAGTGAACAAATAAATAATCAGATAAATGCAGTACTATTTTAAACACACAATTCAATGAAACAATAAAACAGAAAAAACACAGAACTATCTTGTAACACTGCAAGTTTGTACTTATCTCAGCTTGTAATAATGTTGTTGCAGCTCAAGCATGCAACTATTCAGCAGAAATAATTTTACAGATAAGGGACTAAGACTTTAAGGCACAGAGAAGCCCTCTAGGCTAAGACTTCTACACCGAATATCAATAAAGTGAGAAGAAAAATCAACTAACTGCAGACACAGAGAGAGCTCACAATTTTCAGTGAACAAATAAATAATGAAATAAATGCAGTACTATTTTAACACAATATTCAATGAAATAATAAAATAGAAAAAATACAGTCCTATCTTATAACACTACAAGTTTGTACTTATCTCAGGTTGTAATAAAGTTTTTGCAGCTCAAGTATGCAAATATTCAGCAGAAATAATTTCAGAGATAATTGTCTAAGACTTTAAGGCAGAGAGAAGCCCTCTAGGCTAAGACGTCTACAACAAATATTAACAAAGTGAGAAGAATAAACCAACTAACTGCAGACACAGAGAAAACTCACACTTTTCACTGAGCAAATAAATAATCAGATAAATGCAATAGTATTTTTAACACAATATTCAATGAAACAATAAAAAAGAAAAAAAATGCAGTAGTATCTTATAACACTGCACGTTTGTACTTATCTCAGCTTGTAAAAAAGTTGTTGCAGCTAAGGTATGCAACTATTCAGCAGAAATAATTTCAGAGATAAAGGAAAAAGACTTTAAGGCACTGAGAAGCCCTCTAGGCCAAGACTTCTACATCGAATATCAATGAAGTGAGAAGAATAAACCAATTAACTGCAGACAGAGAGAGAGAGAGCTCAGAACTTTCAGTGAACAAATAAATAATCAATAAATGCAGTACTATTTTTAACACAATTATCAATGAAACAATAAAACAGAAAAAAATGCAGTACTATCTTATAACACTGCAAGTCTGTACTTATCTCCGGTTGTAATAAAGTTATTGCACCTCAAGTATGCAACTATTCAGCAGAAATAATGTTAGAGATAAAGGAAAAAGACTTTAAGGCACAGAGAAGCCTTCTAGGCAACGACTTCTACAATGAATATCAATGAAGTGAGAAGAATAAACCAACGAACTGCAGACACATAGAGAAGTCACAATTTTCAGTGAACAAATAAATAATCAGATAAATGCAGTACTATTTTAACACAATATTCAATGAAACAATAAAACAGAAAACGCAGTACTATCTTATAACACTGCAAGTTTGTAATTATCTCATCTTGTAATAAAGTTGTTGCAGCACAAGTATGCAAATACTAGGCAGAAATAATTTCAAAGATAAGGGACTAAGACTTTAAGGCACAGAGAAGCCCTCTAGGCTAAGACTTCTACACCAAATATCAATGAAGTGAGAAGAAAAAAACAACTGACTGCAGACACAGAGAGAACTCACAATTTTAAGTGAACAAATAAATAATCAGATAAATGCAGTACTATTTTAACACAATATTCAATGAAACAATAAAACAGAAAAAAAATACAGTACTATCTTATAACACTGCAAGTTAGTACTTATCTCAGGTTGTAATAAAGCTGTTGCAGCTCTAGTATGCAAGTATTCAGCAGAAATAATTTCAGAGATAAGGGACTAAGATGTTAAGGCACAGAAAAGCCCTCTATGCTAAAATTCTACACAAAATATCAATGAAGTGAGAAGAATACACAAACTATCTGCAGACACAGAGAGAGCTCACAATTTTCAGTGAACAAATAGATAATCAGATAAATGCAGTACTATTTTAAACACAAAATTCAATGAAACAATAAAATAGAAAAAATGCAGAACTATCTTGTAACATTGCAAGTTTGTACTTATCTCAGCTTGTAATAATGTTGTTGCAGCTCAAGCATGCAACTATTCAGCAGAAATAATTTTACAGATAAGGGACTAAGACTTTAAGACACTGAGAAGCCCTCTAGGCCAGGACTTTTACATCGAATATCAATGAAGTGAGAAGAATAAACCAATTAACTGCAGACACAGAGAGAGAGAGCTCACAACTTTCAGTGAACAAATAAATAATCAATATATGCAGTACTATTTTTAATACAATATTTAATGAAACAATAAAACAGAAAAAAATGCAGTACTATCTTATAACACTGCAAGTCTGTACTTATCTCTGGTTGTAATAAAGTTATTGCACCTCAAGTATGCAACTATTCAGCAGAAATAATTTCAGAGATAAAGGAAAAAGACTTTAAGGCACAGAGAAGCCTTCTAGGCAACGACTGGTACAATGAATATCAATGAAGTGAGAAGAATAAACCAACTAATGGCAGACACATAGAGAAGTCACAATTTTCAGTGAACAAATGAATAATCAGATAAATGCAGTACTATTTTAACACAATATTCAATGAAACAATAAAACAGGAAAACGCAGTACTATCTTATAACACTGCAAGTTTGTACTTATCTCATCTTGTAATAAAGTTGTTGCAGCTCAAGTATGCAAATACTAGGCCGAAATAATTTCAAAGATAAGGGACTAAGACTTTAAGGCACAGAGAAGCCCTCTAGGCTAAGACTTCTACACCAAATATCAATGAAGTGAGAAGAAAAAAACAACTGACTGCAGACACAGCGAGAACTCACAATTTTAAGTGAACAAATAAATAATCAGATAAATGCAGTACTATTTCAACACAATATTCAATGAAACAAAAAAACAGAAAAAAATACAGTACTATCTTATAACACTGCAAGTTAGTACTTATCTCAGGTTGTAATAAAGCTGTTGCAGGTCTAGTATGCAAGTATTCAGCAGAAATAATTTCAGAGATAAGGGACTAAGATGTTAAGGCACAGAAAAGCCCTCTATGCTAAAATTCTACACAAAATATCAGTGAAGTGAGAAGAATACACAAACTATCTGCAGACACAGAGAGAGCTCACAATTTTCAGTGAACAAATAAATAATCAGATAAATGCAGTACTATTTTAAACACAAAATTAAATGAAACAATAAAACAGAAAAAAACACAGAAATATCTTGTAACACTGCAAGTTTGTACTTATCTCAGCTTGTAATAATGTTGTTGCAGCTCAAGCATGCAACTATTCAGCAGAAATAATTTTACAGATAAGGGACTAAGACTTTAAGGCACAGAGAAGCCCTCTAGGCTAAGACTTCTACACCAAATATCAATAAAGTGAGAAGATTAAATCAACTAACTGCAGACACAGAGAGAGCTCACAATTTTCAGTGAACAAATAAATAATGAAATAAATGCAGTACTATTTTAACACAATATTCAATGAAATAATAAAATAGAAAAAATACAGTACTTTTCCCCAT